>NW_022992280.1:0-55710 GCF_902827175.1 Gymnodraco acuticeps
AGGGTTTTCAAAGTGTGGGAAGGTGAGCCTCCCCTCAGAGAACATAAGAACAGCCGCCCCCCCCCTCCCAATTATTACTTATTTATTATTATTGTTGCTATATATAATGCAGGGGTATTCAATTGCATTTCAAAGAGGTCCAGTGAGAAAACGTGTCATTAAATGCTCTGTTTTCGCTGTCTACCTTTCTCTTTTTTGAGCACGCCATTTTGAAATGGCTCACTGACTGCACCCATTTGATTGGCTGAGCAGCGTCACCTGCTTAAAACATTAAACAACAACTTTTTTTAACCTTTTTATCTTTATGTTTTAAACATACATTTTCAACATCGTGGATAAATCCTTCTGCTCCCGGAAACGTTGCCTCCTTATTACACTCCCCCCTACTTTAGTGGGAACGATGAGTGCGTCTTTGATGCGCACAGGCGGGTGATGCGGGATCAGAGTATTGCATCGGGCCGGGTACCCGACGGGTGACCTGGTATTATTTCAATCATTTTTCTCCGGGTTCGGTTCTGGGTAAAACAAAGAAGATGCGGGTCGGTTCGCGGCTGTTTTCATAATAAATATATTAAAATGATAATAATTTAGTTTAATGTTTACATCCTCAGACCTCTCCCCCGCGGCACCGCGCATAATCATAAACTCTGCAGCGCATCAATCTGCTGCTGAGCGCCACATTCGAAATGGCTGAGCTGAAGCTCTCTAGCGGAGAATACAGCATCGTAAATAACTCTTCCTCAAGAGCGAAATCCAACGTCTGGAGGCTTTTGGTGTCATCAGACCTAGATGGAGGAAAGAACCAACATCCCATGCTTTTTGAGCCAAATACGCAACTGCCTGTGTTAATAATTGCATGTTTTCACTGCTCATAGGATATGCGGGTTCGGGTCGGGTTGCGGAACTAATTGGCAATATGTGCGCGGAGAGGGTTCGGTATTGCACGTCGCGGGTACAGGGCGGAAGCGGGTCTTGAAAATCAGACCCGTGCAGGACTCTGGCGGGGATGCAATGTAGACGGGAATAAACGCAGATCATCCTCTGGCTGCAGCCTTGACCGGTACTTGCTTTTGAAGAGAATGAGCACTCTCACTGGTGGGTGGAGGTGAAGAGAATGAGCACTCTCACTGGTGGGTGGAGGTGAAGAGAATGAGCACTCTCACTGGTGGGTGGAGGTGAAGAGAATGAGCACTCTCACTGGTGGGTGGAGGTGAAGGGAATGAGCACTCTCACAGGTGGGAGCTCTCTGGCGCCCCCCAGGGGAGGCGCGCCTCACACTTTGAAAACCGCTGGTCTATACGATAGAGAACTGTAGCGATACAACCCGTTTCGTCTCCATGTGGCCGGGGCCTTAATATTAGCAGGGCTCTAAGGGTGCGTTCACACCAGCCTTGTTGAATCTAACCCTGGTGCGTTTAGCCGCTTGGTGCGGTTCGCTCTGGTCCGCTAAAATAGGTGGTCTCGGAGCGCTTGCTAGTGAACTCTGGAGCGGTTCATTGCTGGCGTGAACGCAGTCCGCACCAAAACATAGGAAGCGTAGTATTTACGAGTCACAAGAACGTGGATATCTTCAAAATCTTTAGCGAAAGAGTCTTTCAAGACATCCGCGGTTGTTCAGTTAAAGAGTGAAGCAGAATGAAGAGCTGAACAGTGTCGTGTAAAGTAAAAAGGCTCCGTCAGCTACATAAAAGTAAGAACACCTGTCGTCGGTGAAACGCCCTCCTGGCTGCAGAACGTCTCTCATTGTGTGATAATGTTTTTTAACGGACGTTGTCTGATTATATAATCATATGCGCGGGCCGCTAGAGTCTGTTGATCTCCAGACTAACAGCAGCATGAGAATAACCTGCCGAAAGTGCCGATGCTCCACGGCGGAGGCTCCGGGGAGAAATTGCAGGGATTTGCGTTTTTACCCCCTTAATGTCTGACCAATGGGTGAACAGCATTTCCGTGCACATGACTTGTGTTTAAAGTTGATAGTTTGAGTTTGAGTTTTGCCGTGTGAACGCAAACCGAACCTTCTGAGAAATGAAACAATGCAACAAACTGTGGTCTGGTGCTCACCTGAGAGCGGACTATTAGGTGTGAATGCACCCTAAGATGTTGTATAAAAACTAGGGCTGGGACTCGATTAAAAAAATTAATCTAATTAATTAGAGGCTTTGTAATTAATTAATCGAAATTAATCGCATTTTTAATCACATATAAATATTTGACCTAAGAACAGTGAGAAGCAATTTTGTTCACATGGATTTTAGTATACCATTAGGCGCATTCACACCGCAGTACTTTTCCCACAAAGGTTCATGAGAACTTAGTTCATGAGAACTCTTTGAACCTGGGGGTGGATTAGGCAAATGAAGCCGCTGACGTCACTTCTTCTTCTTCTGCATTGAGTTTACTGGCAGGCCGCAAACCACTTCACGGCGTATACTGCCGCCCAAAGTCCCCGGCCGGAAGTCTCCGGAGTTGGGGAAGGCTTCAGTCTACTGAATTTACTCCTTCCGAGTAAATCGCCAGAACGCCGACACCTCCTCATCTCCACCGCTCCCATGTTTTATTTTGTGTTGCCATAAGTTAGTCTCTCTGCGTTTCTGCGCTGGGCTAATGCTAATAATGCTAATAATGCTAATGCGAGGATAATAAAATGGCGGCTTCACAAAACTTTTTGGGAGTTTTACGGGGCGTGGTTTGCAATCCGCCCAGCCAATCAGAAATATAGCTATTTTCTCACAAGAGAGCCGTACGAAAGTCCCTGCTCTCTAGCAGCTCTCTGCTCTCTAGCAGGGACTTCCGTGGGGGTAAAAAGGTTCTCATGAACTAATTTTAGTACCGGCTCTTTTTGGTGTGAACGCGATAAAAGATGCTGCTATATGTTTTGCATTGAGGTGATACTTGAGGCTTGATGTGCTGCGGTGATATGCGAATTCCTTTTTGCATAATTTGCACACAACCGTGCTCTTATCGACGCTTCCATCCGTCCGTTTTTTAAAACAACATTTCCCACTGTTGTTCACTGTGGTTTGTTGTTGTCTGAAGTCATGAACGTTAGTTGGTGCTCCAGTATAATCGGTACGCCTGAAACTCATCCAGTGAGAAACGTTCCGCGGTGCAAAAATAAGTGCGATTAAAATGCGTTAATTTTTGTGTAATTAATTAATCTTAATTAACGCGTTAAAGTCCCGGCCCTAATAAAAACGAACCTTTGCTATCAATTGAAATATGAAAAAGGATTTCACCTCAGTGGGGAGATGACCGGGGTGAAACCGATCAATAGTGTGCACTTTATCTAATATTAAGAGGCTAGATCTATGAAAAAACCGGAGTGAGTTGAGCCCAGCAACAATTCTCTGAGGGTCACCACATGATATGTACAGTTGCATAAAGTATTGTGCATTAGTGCATAAAGGGGAGATTAAATAGTAAGTCTAGTAGTCTCCACAATACTTGTATGCGCTCAGGAGGACTGACCGAGTGTCTTCATCTGTGTCCATACAGTCGGTTCTTAAAGCCACCCCTGTGTACTGACCAAGACGATTGGTGGTCAAAATAAAGTGTATTTTCTTCGCTTTGTCAGGATCTGGTGGCTTCGACCTGTATGGTGGGGGCTATAAAGACTCCATGTCCGGGCTGGGGGGCTACGGAGGTGGAGGAGGAGGCCATATGAAGAGGGGGCTTTCAGGGACCTCCTCCACAGGAACCCATGCAGATGCAGTCATCGCCAAAATCAACCAGCGTCTGGACATGCTGACTCAGCTGGAGGGGGGGCTGAAAGGGTCCCGCGGCGACAGGTAAGAACGGTTCTTCATCAGTCAGAACACACTCCATCCAGGCCAGAGAGAGCCGAGTCAGAACTGTTCTTAATCAGTCAGAACACACTCCATCCAGGCCAGAGAGAGCCGAGTCAGAACTGTTCTTCATCAGTCAGAACACACTCCATCCAGGCCAGAGAGAGCCGAGTCAGAACTGTTCTTCATCAGTCAGAACACACTCCATCCAGGCCAGAGAGAGCCGAGTCAGAACGGTTCTTCATCAGTCAGAACACACTCCATCCAGGCCAGAGAGAGCCAAGTCAGAACTGTTCTTCATCAGTCAGAACACACTCCATCCAGGCCAGAGATAGCCGAGTCAGAACTGTTCTTAATCAGTCAGAACACACTCCATCCAGGCCAGAGAGAGCCGAGTCAGAACTGTTCTTCATCAGTCAGAACACACTCCATCCAGGCCAGAGAGAACCGAGTCAGAACTGTTCATCAGTCAGAACACACTCCATCCAGGCCAGGTAGAACCGAGTCAGAACAGTTCTTCATCAGTCAGAACACACTCCATCCAGGCCAGAGAGAGCCGAGTCAGAACTGTTCTTCATCAGTCAGAACACACTCCATCCAGGCCAGAGAGAGCCGAGTCAGAACTGTTCTTCATCAGTCAGAACACACTCCATCCAGGCCAGAGAGAACCGAGTCAGAACTGTTCTTCATCAGTCAGAACACACTCCATCCAGGCCAGAGAGAGCCGAGTCAGAACTGTTCTTCATCAGTCAGAACACACTCCATCCAGGCCAGAGAGAGCCGAGTCAGAACTGTTCTTCATCAGTCAGAACACACTCCACCAGGCCAGAGAGAACCGAGTCAGAACTGTTCTTCATCAGTCAGAACACACTCCATCCAGGCCAGAGAGAGCCGAGTCAGAACTGTTCTTCATCAGTCAGAACACACTCCATCCAGGCCAGAGAGAGCCGAGTCAGAACGGTTCTTCATCAGTCAGAACACACTCCATCCAGGCCAGAGAGAGCCGAGTCAGAACGGTTCTTCATCAGTCAGAACACACTCCATCCAGGCCAGAGAGAGCCGAGTCAGAACTGTTCTTCATCAGTCAGAACACACTCCATCCAGGCCAGAGAGAACCGAGTCAGAACGGTTCTTCATCAGTCAGAACACACTCCATCCAGGCCAGAGAGAGCCAAGTCAGAACTGTTCTTAATCAGTCAGAACACACTCCATCCAGGCCAGAGAGAGCCGAGTCAGAACGGTTCTTCATCAGTCAGAACACACTCCATCCAGGCCAGAGAGAGCCGAGTCAGAACGGTTCTTCATCAGTCAGAACACACTCCATCCAGGCCAGAGAGAGCCGAGTCAGAACGGTTCTTCATCAGTCAGAACACACTCCATCCAGGCCAGAGAGAGCCGAGTCAGAACTGATCTTCATCAGTCAGAACACACTCCATCCAGGCCAGAGAGAGCCGAGTCAGAACTGATAATCACAAGATCTACTAAAGCAGGAGGATATAAACAAACAGGATATTTAGAAAAGGACCTAAACTACATTTTTAAAAAGTTGCCAAAAAGGCTTGATTTAGATCAAACTGAAAACTGACAGCTGTGACATGAGGCTTTTTGTAATAAAAAAATCACATATTATAAGCCTTTATTTGAAATCTAAGGAACAGATCTTTTGAAATGTGTAGCGACATCATCGATGTGGTAATAGTTGAGGTTTGACTTCACACGTGGGACGAGTGTCTGTCGCCTGAACACCTCGCCGTGTGCAGAACTGTTTCTCCTTTCCGTCTGTTTGTTTGTTGCCAATAAAATGTTCCTGAAATCCTTTAGACGTCATAAATGCATGCCCCCCCCCCCCCCTCGTTGGAGGGGCAGTTGTTCTATCTCCATCCCAGCCCATCGGTACTGTGATCCATCCTCCATGTGTTCTGGCTTCAGGTTACACAAGAGGGAAGTTTACAGGCATCATGATAGTCAAAGCTGCTTGCTGTATCTACAAAGAACTCTAGATTATGTCCCCCCCATGTTGAGTATATCCCCTCTTGCCCTGGTCTCCAGACCCCCCCCCCAGTTCTGAAGGTTTCCAACAAACTGCATCCCCATATCTGCAGCGTTTGACCTCCTGCTGAGCGTTTGCAAGACAGAAATCATTACTTTGTGATAAAGATGTGCACAGGGTCATCATCGGGTCTGGTGTAATGTGGGGTGGGGGGACATTTCATTTAGCGGAACATTAAACCAATGAGGAGCAGACTCAGAGGTTCACTTCCTGTCTGTAAACCCCACCAGGTTTAAGAAGAAGGGAGGAGGCAGGAGGAGCCGGAGCAGAAGCCCCCCCCCTGCCTCCCTTCCCTCCACCAACCCTCTCCCTCCCTCCCGCAGGTTTGACCACTACGAGTCTTTCGACTCTCGCTCCCCCGCCCTCCCCCCCCTCCCGAGATCTCTACAGATCCTCTGCTGGGAGCTATGGGTACGATGGCCGCGAGGATGGGATGCTGCTGAGTCAGAGAGGAAACTCCGGCTTTGGGGGTGTTGTTGGTCTGGGAGGGGGGGGCGGAGGCTTTGACAGCCCCTCCTCATCATCCTCTGCTTCCTATGGAGTCGCCAAAATGCGACAGAATATGAGAGAGTCGTTCAACCAGGGAGGAGGAGGAGGTGGGGGGGGCTGGACAGGGCGCCGCTCCCCCAGAAGGGGTGGAGGAACAGGAGGGTTTGCAAACCGCAGGTCGGACCCCCCTCCGTTAGGCGGGGGTGGGCGAGGGGGGGGGAGACTCTCCTCCTCTCCGGGGGGGGGTCGAGGCAAGCTGCCCTCCCTCCTGGCCAGCCGCATGTACCCTGAGAGCGGGGGCTTCCAGCAGCAAGACATCCCCGGGAGGCACTTTGGAGGGGGGCCGCGGGCCGGCCGGCAGCGGGGCCGCAAGAGACCCCTCAACAAAGTAAGTAAGATGAATAAAGTCCTCCTCAGACAGGAAGTAAAGCCCGCTCTGATCCCCCCCCAAGTGAAAGCCCAAAGTGTTCAGTGTCTTCACTCTCCCACCAGTCAAATTATAATAACGTTCACTTGTATTATTTAGCGCCTTTCATGAAACCCAAGGACGCTTTACAATAGGACGACATGGACCCCCCCTCATTGTCCAAATCGTATTCTTGTTCACCTGGGGGGGGGGGGGGCAGTTTTGACCCTGCAGAGTTAAGATAAGGCTAACACTACTGCTTTCATTTTGAACTTGCTGTGAAAGTGGGGGCAGCTTCTTCCTGCAAACTGGCCCGACTCACGATAGAGCTGCACTGGAAGGAGGGTAGTTCCCCCTCCATTCATCTGCCGTGACCCCCCCCCCCCCTAAACCTGTAGTCGACTAATTAGTCTTTCCAAGTAGAATTCTGTAAATTTCTTATGCTTTTTTAAATTTTTAATCAAAGTTTATTTCCCAACACAATCCCAGATGAACTTGGCAAAGATAACGGTTGTTCAAATGTGAAGGGGTCGAAGCAGCTGGAACACAAAACAGAGCCAAATGGATTTAAACCATATTCAAACACACAGGATCTAACTGACTGTATTCCCAGCACACATTGGTCTCAGGGGCTTCACAGATGATACAGAATCCCCCCCCCCCAACTCCCCCACAGACTTAACTAATCTGCCTCCTTTTGTACAGTAACGCCAAGTGACCTGGGGCTGAGGAGAGGTTTTTATTTATTTATTTTGCCCCCACCCCGGGCAGATTTAGAGCTTTATAGCTTACAAGAGGCAACCGTTGTCTATTTATAGCGTGAAAGCAGTTTTACTAACATAATCTGCTTTATTCTTATTACTTATGCAAATTAAATCTTGATAGCTGTAGAAATGTCAGTATTAAATAATGGTACCAGAGAGCACAGGATGTAGCTTAACATGATAATACTGACGGACATCAAGCAGTCTTTGAGTTCTGGTTTGAGTGCACGTTAGGTGTCAGAGTGCACGTTAACGGTGTGTCCTGCAGCAGGTGAAGCCTCAGAGGGAGATGCAGAAGAAGAGGAAGCAGACTCTCACGGCAGCCGACGAACCCGAGTCCAAGATGAACCGAACAGAGCCGGCAGAAACTAAACCAGGTAAACAAACACCTGGAGAGATGCTCTGGCCCGCAGCTACTTCTAAAAGCATAATGTGCTTCTGTTATATTGTACTTCTTAAATATATGTAAACAGATATCACAAAGTAGTTTTCATGTGTTAACGAGCCAAATAAATTCTGTCAATTTAAACATTTTCTAACAGAAACAAAAACAAACGTATTTCCATAACAAGCTTTAAATAAACCTTCATATCAATCTGAGGATCTGCTGTGAGGGATGCAAACAGGAGAGAGTAAACCCTCTGGAGAGCTGGGTTGTTTCTCAAAGCTTATTCAAGAATAATTGACCTACATTTGATTGATTTTGCCAACTTAATACTTACCTTATGAGGCAATAGAGCGGTGCAGTGACGAGTCCTAAAACCAGGAAGTGAGTCAGCAGGTCTCCACTTCCTGTCCCCTGGTCTCAGAGCCAATGGGATCTCTCCATAGGATGTTGGAAACTAGCTGAACTAAGGTCTGTGGTTGAGACACGTTGAAGAGACGGATCAGGTTTTGTTCTAGGACATTAAATCATCAGCAGTGACCCCACTGGTGATTTCTGAAGAGTGGACGTGTCTGAGAAACGATGGTTGTTACCAAGTGGCTGAATAGGACTACAGAAGTCGTGGAGGCCGTTGTATGTCATTACGCCGAACACGTGAACACTCCTCTGAGTTAGTTTCTGTTCTGCTTTAAAGCAAGTCCCTGCCTCCTGCAGAGTGTTCAAACAAACGCTTCAACTCGTTCCATCTAGAATCTGTGTGTTTGAATCTGGATCTGAAGTCGGCGTGACGTTGAAGTCGTGCTGCTGGACTCGCTGTAGCTCCTTTATAGCATTACGTTAGCATTTTGCTTCTGGACATGATTTATGATTCAACATTATAAAAGTAGACATGTGGAGATTATCCGGCTGAACAAAACGTGCATTTATCAAACAGGTTCCTTTTCCACAGACATTATTTCTAGCTCTTTTCCTAAATCCTCTGGAGAGATCCCATTGGCTCTGAGACCAGGGAACAGGAAGTGGAGAGATCCCATTGGCTCTGAGACCAGGGAACAGGAAGTGGAGAGATCCCATTGGCTCTGAGACCAGAGAACAGGAAGTGGAGAGATCCCATTGGCTCTGAGACCAGGGAACAGGAAGTGGAGAGATCCCATTGGCTCTGAGACCAAGGAACAGGAAGTGGAGAGATCCCATTGGCTCTGAGACCAGGGAACAGGAAGTGGAGAGATCCCATTGGCTCTGAGACCAAGGAACAGGAAGTGGAGAGATCCCATTGGCTCTGAGACCAGGGAACAGGAAGTGGAGAGATCCCATTGGCTCTGAGACCAGGGAACAGGAAGTGGAGAAATGCTGACTCACTTCCTGGTTTTAGGACTCGCTCAATAAACCTCCCCTCTAGTGGGGGTCCGGCCCTTCAGATGTTTCTCTGTGTATGGCCCTCAGTGAGAACAGTTCGGACCCCCTTGATGTACATTGTGGTGCACAGCTTGACGTGCTTTGTTTCCGTAGAGCCAGCCGAGAAGAACGGTGACGACGGTGAAACAAAAGCTGCAGTGGAGGTGAGATGAGTGTTTCTCAAAGTGTGGCCCCCCCTAGTGGTCCGTCAGTATATTGGTACAATTTCACATTTGAAATAAATAAATAATAAAAAGTGTTTCTCAAATTGTTTAAAAATGACTAGTCTAGGAGCAACAGAGACACGCAGTCAATGAGTGCGTGAACAACACTTAATAAATGGAACATTGTAAATGATGAATGTGGTTGATGTTGAATTCATGCCTGCATAGTTTTACTGTATTCTATTTAGACAATCCACAGCGGTGCTTTGTGTCGAACTAAATGTGTAATTAGCGTATCTGTCAGTAGCCAACGATCTGTGACTCGGACATAAACTCCGTAAATAAATGTAGTCTACGTTTCATACGAGGTGAAAAACATGAGTATTTTAAATCTCATGAGTGAAATGCTTGTGGAATCTGTCGGTGGTCCGTACGTTGTTCGTTAAGTGATCCTTGGTTTGAGAAACACTGCTCTATCAACACTTGGCCCCGTGGTGTTTTATCTGATTTAAATGTAATGTTTTCATCCATGTTTCTGAATGAAATAAGTAATGGAACATTGTTTTCCCCCAGGTCTTCAAAGCTCCTGCAGACGCAGATAACGGTAAGGACTATGAGCTCCACTCGGCTCCACTCGGCTACACCTCTCACCCTCTCTCTTCAATCTGTCATGCTTTACGTCTGCTCTCAGCTTCCCCAGAGCAGAAGGAGGAGAAGAGTCCGGCGGGCAAACAGAGCCCGAGCCCCGGCCAGGACAAACACCCCAAGATGAGGAAGAGGAGGGGCTTCCTGGAGAGGTGAGGGGAAATGTTCAAATGTACTAACTGACGCTTCGGCACCAGATCACCCTTCATCCTGACGGCTCTCTCTGCCAGAGCACCACTGATGGAGACGCAGTAAACTCACTGTGTAATAAAGCACTCTCATAAGGGTCTGAAAGCTGATTTGTTTGATATGAAAATCCTCAAAGTTGACCTCACTGTCCGCCCCCCCCCTCAGGGTGATGTTCGCCTGCTCGGTGTGTAAGTTCCGCTCCTTCTATAAGGAGGAGATGGAGACTCACCTGGACAGCCGCTTCCACAAAGACCACTTCAAGTTCCTGTCCGGACAGCTGTCCAAGCCCACCACCGACTTCCTGCAGGTACACACTCTTTCACTGCGCTCGTGCTCATAGTAATAGATTCAATTAACTATTGCGCCTTTCAAGGGACCCAAGGACACTTGACATGTTCTCTTTTGATGCAAGGAACGTTTATTTATGCAGCACCTTTCAACCTTCAAGTGCTTTACAGACATGAAAGACATTAAGAGCAGTGTTATGGCGCGTTTCCACTGCAGGCCTCGCTCGGTTTGGCTAGGCCTCGTTAGGACTGGCTCACTTTATGGCGCATTTCCATTACAGTTTAGGAACTGGGGCAGTTACTATAGTAACGCAGTGTAGGCGGAGCCGTGACGTCATCTTCAATGAGAGCCCCAGAAAAACAACACAGCCGTTAGCTCTTAGCCCTCAGAGCTCACAGCTCCTCATATCTGTTCAGAAACTAGACAAAAGTTAAACGAGTACAAACCACAGACTGCCTGTGTCATGGAGAATACAGTCGCTGGTTTATTTATGTCTGTATAGGCCGTTGTTGCGAGTGTGGACGGTCGGAGCATATACAACCTTAGCTTAGCCAAGCTCCATTTAGAAAACAAGCATTTTAAAAGGGTTTTTCGCCTGCCGTCTGTCTGCAGACGCAAAGCATTAACTCATGGTTTTTACTAACCGGTATCAGTGTGTTGTTACTTCGGCATCATTTTGAAACGTGTATTACAATTAAATCACGGTCAAATATGTTCATCTTGAACACAAAGACAATAAAACATGAATACAAGGTGGCGTGTGAGATGTGAATAGTTCCATGAAAAGATGAAGTGTGATTATCTAGGCTGTTCTCATGGATAAACGGAAAGACTTTGTTTTTCAGGAGTATCTGCAGAACAAGTTTAAGAAGACGGATCAGAGGGTGGGTCAGCTGGAGAACCACAGCGCCGCCATCTGCCAGGTGTACAGGGAGCAGGACCTCACCAAGGGTAAGAGGAGCACACACACACACACAGAGAGAGAGAGACACAGAGAGAGACACAGACAAAAGTTCCACAGATTATTTAGGTATATAGTATCATCACTGAGTGATTTGAACTCGGACAGGGGAAGCAAACACAGACATCACAACACGTACCTTTACGTAGCTTCGAGGGGAGATGTCTCACCGTAGCTGTCAATCTGATCAAAATACGTGTTCAATGGCATAAAAACAAGAAATAAAAAAACGCGGCTGAATCGGTTAATCCATAGGTTTTTAATGTCTCTGTATAAAAAAATGATTTAATTTATAATCCATAATTCAATTTTTATGTAAATATCGCAGAGCAAAAGTTAGCTGCTAATGGTAGCCACCAGAGTGGCTGCTGCTTCCGGTCTGGGCTATGCGGCAGTCTCTCACATACACATTACCAAATAAGGAGTGAGAGTGACGCGTGGCCAAAACCGGAAGCTGCATGGTGGATACCATTAGCAGCTAACTGTTGTGATCCGATTTGTACATAAAAATGGAATTATGGATTATAAACAATTGCTTCAAAGCCACAGAAACATTATCAACCTATGGATCAACCGATTCAGCCGCGTTTTTTCTTTCTCGTTGTAATGCCATTGAACACGTCTTTTGATCAGATTGATAGCTACGGTGAGACGATCTCCCGTAAAAGCTCCGTAAAAGGTACGTGTTGTGATGTCTGTGTTTGCTTCCCCTGTTGCGAGATCGGATCGCTTAGATACTATACTTAAATAATCTGTGGAGTCTCAGCATTAATCGGATATATTGTATGTGCAGTTTCGATACGTAATAAGGGTATCTTTATTTAGAATTCTGTGCTAAAGTTCGTTAGCATTAAAAAAAAAAAATGAATAAAACCGCACGTCCCTGCGGTGTGAATATCGCGCATGCGCATACCGCGGTTATCGCCATGACACGGTATATCGTTCAGCCCTACTGTGTGTGTGTGTGTGTGTGTGTGAGAGCAAAGAGTGTGTGTTAGAGTGATTCAGTGTGTGTGTGTGAGCAAAGACAGCATGAACCAACGGTCTGTGTTGTGTTGCAGATCTGGGGATGGAGCACTTCATGAGGAAGGTGGAGGCCGCACACTGCGCCGCCTGCGACGTGTTCATCCCCATGCAGCCGCATCTCATCCAGAAACATATCAAGTCCCCGGATCACAACTACAACAGGAAGGTGAGCAACGACCACCAAGCATCCTTCACTCTGCAGGAAGGCTCTGGCGCCACGTGCTCAGCAGCTACAGTGTGGACATGGAGCAGCTAACCCTCCAGCAACATAGATGACTTGAAACAAATACAATGGTGCAAGAGAATGTTTGAAGAGTCTATATTCAAGTAAATGGAATATGATGTAGAGATAAAGAATTAGCTAAACGCAATCTCAGGGATGTCCTTCAGAGTTCAGGTGTTCATAGTCTGTGGAAGACAACTGTCTCTGAGTCTGGTGGTTTTTATACCGGTCTGTTCAACAAACAAGAACGATATCAACGTTATTAATGACTGATGTTTACTCTCATTAAAGGGGATGATGGAGCAGTCGAAGAGGGCGAGTCTCTCCGTCGCTCGCAGCATCCTGAACCACAAACTGATCGGGAAGAAGCTGGAGAGCTACCTGAAGGTAAAGAGTCCTCTCCTGCTGATGTTCAGGTGTATATCAGTATGTAGTGTCTCTACTTTAAAGAGTCCTCTCCTGCTGATGTTCAGGTGTATATCAGTATGTAGTGTCTCTACTTTAAAGAGTCCTCTCCTGCTGATGTTCAGGTGTATATCAGTATGTAGTGTCTCTACTTTAAAGAGTCCTCTCCTGCTGATGGTCAGGTGTATATCAGTATGTAGTGTCTCTACTTTAAAGAGTCCTCTCCTGCTGATGTTCAGGTGTATATCAGTATGTAGTGTCCCTACTTTAAAGAGTCCTCTCCTGCTGATGTTCAGGTGTATATCAGTATGTAAGTTGTCTCTACTTTAAAGAGTCCTCTCCTGCTGATGTTCAGGTGTATATCAGTATGTAGTGTCTCTACTTTAAAGAGTCCTCTCCTGCTGATGTGTCAGGTGTATATCAGTATGTAGTGTCTCTACTTTAAAGAGTCCTCTCCTGCTGATGTTCAGGTGTATATCAGTATGTAGTGTCTCTACTTTAAAGAGTCCTCTCCTGCTGATGTTCAGGTGTATATCAGTATGTAGTGTCTCTACTTTAAAGAGTCCTCTCCTGCTGATGTTCAGGGTGTATATCAGTGTGTAGTGTCTCTACTTTAAAGAGTCCTCTCCTGCTGATGTTCAGGTGTATATCAGTATGTAGTGTCTCTACTTTAAAGAGTCCTCTCCTAGCTGATGTTCAGGTGTATATCAGCATGTAGTGTCTCTACTTTAAAGAGTCCTCTCCTGCTGATGTTCAGGTGTATATCAGTATGTAGTGTCTCTACTTTAAAGAGTCCTCTCCTGCTGATGTTCAGGTGTATATCAGTATGTAGTGTCTCTACTTTAAAGAGTCCTCTCCTGCTGATGTTCAGGTGTATATCAGTATGTAGTGTCTCTACTTTAAAGAGTCCTCTCCTGCTGATGTTCAGGTGTATATCAGTATGTAGTGTCTCTACTTTAAAGAGTCCTCTCCTGCTGATGTTCAGGTGTATATCAGTATGTAGTGTCTCTACTTTAAAGAGTCCTCTCCTGCTGATGTTCAGGTGTATATCAGTAGTAGTGTCTTTACTTTAAAGAGGCCCTCTCCTGCTGATGTTCAGGTGTATATCAGTATGTAGTGTCTCTACTTTAAAGAGTCCTCTCCTGCTGATGTTCAGGTGTATATCAGTATGTAGTGTCTCTACTTTAAAGAGTCCTCTCCTGCTGATGTTCAGGTGTATATCAGTATGTAGTGTCTCTACTTTAAAGAGTCCTCTCCTGCTGATGTTCAGGTGTATATCAGTATGTAGTGTCTCTACTTTAAAGAGTCCTCTCCTGCTGATGTTCAGGTGTATATCAGTATGTAGTGTCTCTACTTTAAAGAGTCCTCTCCTGCTGATGTTCAGGTGTATATCAGTATGTAGTGTCTCTACTTTAAAGAGTCCTCTCCTGCTGATGTTCAGGTGTATATCAGTATGTAGTGTCTCTACTTTAAAGAGTCCTCTCCTGCTGATGTTCAGGTGTATATCAGTATGTAGTGTCTCTACTTTAAAGAGTCCTCTCCTGCTGATGTTCAGGTGTATATCAGTATGTAGTGTCTCTACTTTAAAGAGTCCTCTCCTGCTGATGTTCAGGTGTATATCAGTATGTAGTGTCTCTACTTTAAAGAGTCCTCTCCTGCTGATGTTCAGGTGTATATCAGTATGTAGTGTCTCTACTTTAAAGAGTCCTCTCCTGCTGATGTTCAGGTGTATATCAGTATGTAGTGTCTCTACTTTAAAGAGTCCTCTCCTGCTGATGTTCAGGTGTATATCAGTATGTAGTGTCTCTACTTTAAAGAGTCCTCTCCTGCTGATGTTCAGGTGTATATCAGTATGTAGTGTCTCTACTTTAAAGAGTCCTCTCCTGCTGATGTTCAGGTGTATATCAGTATGTAGTGTCTCTACTTTAAAGAGTCCTCTCCTGCTGATGTTCAGGTGTATATCAGTATGTAGTGTCTCTACTTTAAAGAGTCCTCTCCTGCTGATGTTCAGGTGTATATCAGTATGTAGTGTCTCTACTTTAAAGAGTCCTCTCCTGCTGATGTTCAGGTGTATATCAGTATGTAGTGTCTCTACTTTAAAGAGTCCTCTCCTGCTGATGTTCAGGTGTATATCAGTATGTAGTGTCTCTACTTTAAAGAGTCCTCTCCTGCTGATGTTCAGGTGTATATCAGTATGTAGTGTCTCTACTTTAAAGAGTCCTCTCCTGCTGATGTTCAGGTGTATATCAGTATGTAGTGTCTCTACTTTAAAGAGTCCTCTCCTGCTGATGTTCAGGTGTATATCAGTATGTAGTTGTCTCTACTTTAAAGAGTCCTCTCCTGCTGATGTTCAGGTGTATATCAGTATGTAGTGTCTCTACTTTAAAGAGTCCTCTCCTGCTGATGTTCAGGTGTATATCAGTATGTAGAGTCTCTACTTTAAAGAGTCCTCTCCTGCTGATGTTCAGGTGTATATCAGTATGTAGTGTCTATACTTTAAAGAGTCCTCTCCTGCTGATGTTCAGGTGTATATCAGTATGTAGTGTCTCTACTTTAAAGAGTCCTCTCCTGCTGATGTTCAGGTGTATATCAGTATGTAGTGTCTCTACTTTAAAGAGTCCTCTCCTGCTGATGTTCAGGTGTATATCAGTATGTAGTCTCTACTTTAAAGAGTCCTCTCCTGCTGATGTTCAGGTGTATATCAGTATGTAGTGTCTCTACTTTAAAGAGTCCTCTCCTGCTGATGTTCAGGTGTATATCAGTATGTAGTGTCTATACTTTAAAGAGTCCTCTCCTGCTGATGTTCAGGTGTATATCAGTATGTAGTGTCTCTACTTTAAAGAGTCCTCTCCTGCTGATATTCAGGTGTATATCAGTATGTAGTGTCTCTACTTTAAAGAGTCCTCTCCTGCTGATGTTCAGGTGTATATCAGTATGTAGTGCTTCTACTTTAAAGAGTCCTCTCCTGCTGATGTTCAGGTGTATATCAGTATGTAGTGTCTCTACTTTAAAGAGTCCTCTCCTGCTGATGTTCAGGTGTATATCAGTATGTAGTGTCTCTACTTTAAAGAGTCCTCTCCTGCTGATGTTCAGGTGTATATCAGTATGTAGTGTCTCTACTTTAAAGAGTCCTCTCCTGCTGATGTTCAGGTGTATATCAGTATGTAGTGTCTCTACTTTAAAGAGTCCTCTCCTGCTGATGTTCAGGTGTATATCAGTATGTAGTGTCTCTACTTTAAAGAGTCCTCTCCTGCTGATGTTCAGGTGTATATCAGTATGTAGTGTCTCTACTTTAAAGAGTCCTCTCCTGCTGATGTTCAGGTGTATATCAGTATGTAGTGTCTCTACTTTAAAGAGTCCTCTCCTGCTGATGTTCAGGTGTATATCAGTATGTAGTGTCTCTACTTAAAGAGTCCTCTCCTGCTGATGTTCAGGTGTATATCAGTATGTAGTGTCCTCTACTTTAAAGAGTCCTCTCCTGCTGATGTTCAGGTGTATATCAGTATGTAGTGTCTCTACTTTAAAGAGTCCTCTCCTGCTGATGTTCAGGTGTATATCAGTATGTAGTGTCTCTACTTTAAAGAGTCCTCTCCTGCTGATGTTCAGGTGTATATCAGTATGTAGTGTCTCTACTTTAAAGAGTCCTCTCCTGCTGATGTTCAGGTGTATATCAGTATGTAGTGTCTCTACTTTAAAGAGTCCTCTCCTGCTGATGTTCAGGTGTATATCAGTATGTAGTGTCTCTACTTTAAAGAGTCCTCTCCTGCTGATGTCAGGTGTATATCAGTATGTAGTGTCTCTACTTTAAAGAGTCCTCTCCTGCTGATGTTCAGGTGTATATCAGTATGTAGTGTCTCTACTTTAAAGAGTCCTCTCTGCTGATGTTCAGGTGTATATCAGTATGTAGTGTCTCTACTTTAAAGAGTCCTCTCCTGCTGATGTTCAGGTGTATATCAGTATGTAGTGTCTCTACTTTAAAGAGTCCTCTCCTGCTGATGTTCAGGTGTATATCAGTATGTAGTGTCTCTACTTTAAAGAGTCCTCTCCTGCTGATGTTCAGGTGTATATCAGTATGTAGTGTCTCTACTTTAAAGAGTCCTCTCCTGCTGATGTTCAGGTGTATATCAGTATGTAGTGTCTCTACTTTAAAGAGTCCTCTCCTGCTGATGTTCAGGTGTATATCAGTATGTAGTGTCTCTACTTTAAAGAGTCCTCTCCTGCTGATGTTCAGGTGTATATCAGTATGTAGTGGTCTCTACTTTAAAGAGTCCTCTCCTGCTGATGTTCAGGTGTATATCAGTATGTAGTGTCTCTACTTTAAAGAGTCCTCTCCTGCTGATGTTCAGGTGTATATCAGTATGTAGTGTCTCTACTTTAAAGAGTCCTCTCCTGCTGATGTTCAGGTGTATATCAGTATGTAGTGTCCTCTACTTTAAAGAGTCCTCTCCTGCTGATGTTCAGGTGTATATCAGTATGTAGTGTCTCTACTTTAAAGAGTCCTCTCCTGCTGGATGTTCAGGTGTATATCAGTATGTAGTGTCTCTACTTTAAAGAGTCCTCTCCTGCTGGTGTTCAGGTGTATATCAGTATGTAGTGTCTCTACTTTAAAGAGTCCTCTCCTGCTGGTGTTCAGGTGTAGTATCAGTGTGTATTGTCTCTACTTTAAAGAGTCCTCTCCTGCTGATGTTCAGGTGTATATCAGTATGTAGTGTCTCTACTTTAAAGAGTCCTCTCCTGCTGATGTTCAGGTGTATATCAGTGTGTAGTGTCTCTACTTTAAAGAGTCCTCTCCTGCTGATGTTCAGGTGTATATCAGTGTGTAGTGTCTCTACTTTAAAGAGTCCTCTCCTGCTGATGTTCAGGTGTATATCAGTATGTAGTGTCTCTACTTTAAAGAGTCCTCTCCTGCTGGTGTTCAGGTGTATATCAGTATGTAGTGTCTCTACTTTAAAGAGTCCTCTCCTGCTGATGTTCAGGTGTATATCAGTATGTAGTGTCTCTACTTTAAAGAGTCCTCTCCTGCTGATGTTCAGGTGTATATCAGTATGTAGTGTCTCTACTTTAAAGAGTCCTCTCCTGCTGATGTTCAGGTGTATATCAGTATGTAGTGTCTCTACTTTAAAGAGTCCTCTCCTGCTGATGTTCAGGTGTATATCAGTATGTAGTGTCTCTACTTTAAAGAGTCCTCTCCTGCTGATGTTCAGGTGTATATCAGTGTGTAGTGTCTCTACTTTAAAGAGTCCTCTCCTGCTGATGTTCAGGTGTGTATCAGTGTGTAGTGTCTCTACTTTAAAGAGTCCTCTCCTGCTGATGTTCAGGTGTATATCAGTATGTAGTGTCTCTACTTTAAAGAGTCCTCTCCTGCTGATGTTCAGGTGTATATCAGTATGTAGTGTCTCTACTTTAAAGAGTCCTCTCCTGCTGGTGTTCAGGTGTGTATCAGTGCGTATTGTCTCTACTTTAAAGAGTCCCTTCTTCTCTTTAGGGGGAGAACCCGTTCACTGGGAATCAGGACGATCAGGACCCCGATGATTCGATGGCGATGGACGTCTCTGAACTGGAGCTCACCGGCGAGGGAGGAGGCGACCAATCAGAGGAGGGGAAGGGACAGGAAGAGGAGGAGCTTCTGGGGGAAGAGGAGGACAAGGAGGCAACAGCAGAAACAGCTGTGGGAGAAACAACAACAAACACAACAGGAGAGGAGGAAGAGGAGAAGATGGATGCTGAGGAAGGACAGCAGGGAGAGGAAGACGAGGATGGATTTGAAGTTGAAGATGAGGAGGAAGGATATGTGGTGCACGATGAGGCCGGTGAAGATGAGGGAGTGAAGGAGGAAGAGGAGAAGAAGAAAGAGGAGGTGAAGGAGGAGGAGAAGAAGGAGGAGGAGGAAGAGGAGGAGGAGGAGAAGGAGGAGAAGAAGGAGGAGGAGAAGGAGAAGGAGGAGGAGGAGAAAGATGAATGACTTTTGCACCATGTGACTGAGCAGAGGTGCTCTGGGCTCAGCGCTCCCCTCAGGCGGCCGCCTCCTCTCTGGAGCGTCTGCGCCCCACAACTCCTGCAAACAGCAAAGCATGTTCTTTTATTAACTCTGACCTAATTCTCTGGTTTCTAAATTCAGAGCGCTTCGAGCCCCTCCTGCTGCCAGCGTCAGTCCATCGAGCTCCTTCCGTTTGATCAAGGCTCCTCCTGCTGCCAGCGTCAGTCCATCGAGCTCCTTCCGTTTGATCAAGGCTCCTCCTCGGCTCCTCTTCACACGTTATTTTTTTGTGCCTTTTTTGTTGAAAGTATTTTTATTTTCTTTACGACTTTGTGTCGAGTCGGTGTTATAAACATGAATGATGTTCGTAGGGTTTTTATTCTGCAGCCGCCTGTCGAGTGATTTAACATGATGTGAAACAAACTGTTCTGAGGAAATAAAGCTGTTGAATAAAATCACGTTTCCCTCATTTCTCTTCGTGTTATTTCACTTTACTGCAGCTAGGAATCAACTCATCCTTTTCTCGTTTGAACAAGGTCAGAGTACTTCTACTTTTAATCAAGAACAAGGTCAGAGTACTTCTACTTTTACTCAAGAACAAGGTCAGAGTACTTCTACTTTTACTCAAGAACAAGGTCAGAGTACTTCTACTTTTACTCAAGAACAAGGTCAGAGTACTTCTACTTTTACTCAAGAACAAGGTCAGAGTACTTCTACTTTTACTCAAGAACAAGGTCAGAGTACTTCTACTTTTACTCAAGAACAAGGTCAGAGTACTTCTACTTTTACTCAAGAACAAGGTCAGAGTACTTCTACTTTTACTCAAGAACAAGGTCAGAGTACTTCTACTTTTACTCAAGAACAAGGTCAGAGTACTTCTACTTTTACACTCAAGAACAAGGTCAGAGTACTTTCTACTTTTTACTCAAGAACAAGGTCAGAGTACTTCTACTTTTAACTCAAGAACAAGGTCAGAGTACTTCTACTTTTACTCAAGAACAAGGTCAGAGTACTTCTACTTTTACTCAAGAACAAGGTCAGAGTACTTCTACTTTTACTCAAGAACAAGGTCAGAGTACTTCTACTTTTACTCAAGAACAAGGTCAGAGTACTTCTACTTTACTCAAGAACAAGGTCTGAGTACTTCTACTTTTACTCAAGAACAAGGTCTGAGTACTTCTACTTTTACTCAAGAACAAGGTCTGAGTACTTCTACTTTTACTCAAGAACAAGGTCAGAGTACTTCTACTTTTACTCAAGAACAAGGTCAGAGTACTTCTACTTTTACTCAAGAACAAGGTCAGAGTACTTTTACTCAAGAACAAGGTCCGAGTACTTCTACTTTTACTCAAGAACAAGGGTCAGAGTACTTCTACTTTTACTCAAGAACAAGGTCTGAGTACTTCTACTTTTACTCAAGAACAAGGTCAGAGTACTTCTACTTTTACTCAAGAACAAGGTCAGAGTACTTCTACTTTTACTCAAGAACAAGATCTGAGTACTTCTACTTTTACTCAAGAACAAGGTCAGAGTACTTCTACTTTTACTCAAGAACAAGGTCAGAGTACTTTTACTCAAGAACAAGGTCAGAGTACTTCTACTTTTACTCAAGAACAAGGTCAGAGTACTTCTACTTTTACTCAAGAACAAGGTCAGAGTACTTCTACTTTTACTCAAGAACAAGGTCTGAGTACTTCTACTTTTACTCAAGAACAAGGTCAGAGTACTTCTACTTTTACTCAAGAACAAGGTCTGAGTACTTCTACTTTTACTCAAGAACAAGGTCAGAGTACTTCTACTTTTACTCAAGAACAAGGTCTGAGTACTTCTACTTTTACTCAAGAACAAGGTCAGAGTACTTCTACTTTTACTCAAGAACAAGGTCTGAGTACTTCTACTTTTACTCAAGAACAAGGTCTGAGTACTTCTACTTTTACTCAAGATCTGAGTACTTCTACTTTTACTCAAGTACAAGATCTGAGTACTTCTACTTTTACTCAAGATCGGAGTACTTCTACTTTTACTCAAGTACAAGATCTGAGTACTTCTACTTTTACTCAAGATCTGAGTACTTCTACTTTTACTCAAGATCGGAGTACTTCTACTTTTACTCAAGTACAAGATCTGAGTACTTCTACTTTTACTCAAGAACAAGGTCAGAGTACTTCTACTTTTACTCAAGAACAAGGTCAGAGTACTTCTACTTTTACTCAAGAACAAGATCTGAGTACTTCTACTTTTACTCAAGATCTGAGTACTTCTACTTTTACTCAAGTACAAGATCTGAGTACTTCTACTTTTACTCAAGAGCAAGGTCAGAGTACTTCTACTTTTACTCAAGAACAAGGTCAGAGTACTTCTATTTTTACTCAAGATCTGAGTACTTCTACTTTTACTCAAGAACAAGGTCAGAGTACTTCTACTTTTACTCAAGAACAAGGTCAGAGTACTTCTACTTTTACTCAAGAACAAGGTCAGAGTACTTCTACTTTTACTCAAGAACAAGGTCAGAGTACTTCTATTTTTACTCAAGATCTGAGTACTTCTACTTTTACTCAAGTACACGATCTGAGAACTTCTACTTTTACTCAAGATCTGAGTACTTCTACTTTTACTCAAGTACACGATCTGAGTACTTCTACTTTTACTCAAGATCTGAGTACTTCTACTTTTACTCAAGAACAAGGTCAGAGTACTTCTATTTTTACTCAAGATCTGAGTACTTCTACTTTTACTCAAGAACAAGGTCAGAGTACTTCTACTTTTACTCAAGAACAAGGTCAGAGTACTTCTACTTTTACTCAAGAACAAGGTCAGAGTACTTCTACTTTTACTCAAGAACAAGGTCAGAGTACTTCTATTTTTACTCAAGATCTGAGTACTTCTACTTTTACTCAAGTACACGATCTGAGAACTTCTACTTTTACTCAAGATCTGAGTACTTCTACTTTTACTCAAGTACACGATCTGAGTACTTCTACTTTTACTCAAGATCTGAGTACTTCTACTTTTACTCAAGCACCGGATCTGATATAAAATGCAGACATCACTTTAATATGTACGACCTGGTAGAGATGTATTGATCTTGCAGTTGGCGTGATGTATTTCTATTGAGGGTTTCTGAGCTGCTGTAACTAATGATGTTCCATCCTTGACCACAGGATGGCGTACAAACGCAGAGAGGAGACATCCATCTGTGTTACTCTTGATGCTTGAATAAACTTTGAGAAACATCCCAGCTCTCCAGAGGGTCTACTTTCTCCTGTTGCAGCTCATCCCTTACACAGACCCTCAGATTGACTGAAGGGGAAATATGAAGGTTTATTTAAAGCTGGTTATGTGAATAAGTTATTGGGCTTTTCTCTTACCAACTAAGATCTGTTAGAAAGCGTTTTAATTGACTGAATGTATCTAAAAAGTGGACTCATTGACACATGAATACTGCTCTGTCATATCTGTTTACATATAAGTACAAGAGAAGAGAAGCACAGATTCCAATTGAGCTTTTTGAATTAGCTGAGGGTCGATGCAATGCTTATTTAATATAGACTATATGACTAAATGCTGTGAAGTGATAATATCCTTAAGCTGATATGAGTTTACAGATATCAGGATTTACCATATATCAAAGTTAGGTGTCTTAAACTTCTTATATTTTATCTTTGTTGTGTTTTATTTGCTATTTTTGAGATGTTTATATTGCATAATTGTTTATTTCCCACTCTTTTGTATTTCTAATTATGTGCAATACTTAGTTTGACAAGCTGCTGCAATGTAACATGTCCCTCTGTGGGATTAAAGAGCCTTATCCCGTAAACAGCCTGGTTATCGGTGACTTTATTAAAATACAGTTATTAAATCATCTTTTTACCGATGAATTCTGACATGAAACTGTGAATTCAGAATGACAGTTTAAATAAATAACTGATTCCCACAAGACAACAAATTCAGACTTTAAAATCTGACCTTATTCTAAAGTCTGACTTTTGCATTGAAATCATTGCCAGGTATTGCGTGATGTTACCCGGATGTTACCCACTGAGAAGGAGGGGGCGGGTCAGCTGTCAAACCTTAGCGCCGCCCATCGTGCGTCTGACGTCATCGCCCGACGTCAAACGGACGGGACTGTTTGTTCTGGATTTGGGGCGAGGAAGGTCTGCTGAGTGACAGCGACATAAAGAAGGTAAAGCAGCATTTAAAGACCCCCCCGCGACCACCGTAAGGTGTTTAAACAGCGCGAGGACCTGGGGGAACCCCCCAAAACCCTCTGTCGGCAGCGGATTCCCCGTGCTGTCAGTGTGCGCCTCGCTGTACTCGCGGGCCTTCAGCCGGCTCTGTGTTTTACTCTTTAACGTTCAAAGCGAGGCTTGTTGTTGTTGTTGTTGTGTTGTATTGTGTGTCGAGTCCTCCTAACTGTCAATACTAGCGGTTAGGAGGTCGTTCTCATGGCAACGGTGCTGTCAGGAGTAGAGCTAGCAGAGTATCATGCTAGCAGGCTAACGGGCTAGCTGCTGTTTGTTTGTAGCAAAAGCTCCAAAGGAAAGAAGTGCGCCACATGCCGACGGTGATTCTGAGTGGCGGTCAAATGGCGGTACTGCAGCCTCTTCTCCCATTCACTGCGATGAGATAAACAAGATGAACAGTGCATATGTAGATATCAATGAAGAAGGACATACATCTATAGATACACAATATAAACACACAGATCGGCATATAAAGGGATTCTGAAATATATGAGGACATTGGAAACACATTTCTGCTCAATAATAAATAGGTTTCTTTTGAAATGTTACACACAATTTATCCTGCAAACACACTGCAAAGATTTAGACAACAACATCTTCATATAATATAAGATATAACTTATTAATCCCAAAGCGGGACATGCTTTCGATGCAGCAGCATGTAAAACAATCTTTAGAAAGAGACTCCTAATTTTGAACATTTTTACCAAGAAGCATTTGAGAATGAAACCCTCTTTATTCTCATACACACATGTTCACACACACATGTTCATACACACATGGTCACACACACATGTTCATACACACATGGTCACACACACAGTGACATTGGGTTTGTAGGTCTGTCCCTACACACTGAAACACTGCCGGACTTACAGTAGCACTGTTAAAAACATTATGAATATAAAGGCAATTAATTGTGTTATTTACAAACATGAAACACACACACACATACACACACACACACACACACACACACACACACACACACACACACACAAACATGAAACTGCATTTTCATGTATTACCTAATATGTCTACCCCTTATATAAAATATAATACAATGTAGTTGTCCATATATACGCATTGTCCGAAGTGTTTTTGTTTTTTAGCTTTAAGGTTATTTGTATATTTAAATTTGGTGTAAATACTTGTCTTTAGCATCCTTTTTTATGCTGAATTGTTTCTTAAAAATACTTATTTTTATTGCCCTTATATATTTCTTTTTTTTACCTACTTTGCAGCTTATTCTTTCAGATTGTTAATGTTCGCAGCAGCAGACACGTGTGTAAACGTACCTGGCTATACACCTGATCTGACTCTGATATGATGTTCATAATATAATACATCAGACTTTACTTTAGTTAAATAAACTCCCAAACAGAAACTCTTTTATAGCCCTTATTTAGATAACTATGGTGTACAAGTTTATAAAAAGCTCTAAAACCTGAATCCATTTTCACTCTCCATTCATCTGACTGACAGAGAGGGGGCGGGGCTTAAAGGACCACTCAACTGCGCATGCTCTGTGGGCCCACATACGGGTACTCCTTTATTTATTCAATAACATATATAAATATATGTTATATATGTTCACATCAGGGTTAGACATATAAAGTAATACAAGACAATAACAGAAAGTACATAAATCACAAAAACAAATATAAAGGAAAAGCCCCGTAGGCCGTGACGTACGTTACGTTCCGCCGGCAGCGTAACTTACGCAGGTTACGCAGGCAGGATCTCATGTAAAGAGCGGCGTGCGTAACTTACGTGATATTCTGAGAGTAGGTTTACGTGCGGATCTGTCAGCGGACATGGCGGCGTGCTGAGGGAAGGTTAGAGAAACTCACGTATTGCTCTTTAAATTATGACTCACTGTAGTTCGAGTTAAATAACGATTTCTGTGACACGTAGCTCATGTTTCTGTCTTTACATAACGCTACAAGTGGTTATGGAATAGCAGCAACATGGCTGCTCATGCGCTTTAATAATCGATGTTCATTTAAAGTCCATGTGTTGCTGGTTGTATTATTGTTAGCTTAGCATGGCTTCATAGGGCATCGTGCTGAGAGACTATAGAGGTTGGGTTGTAGGGACACATGTGGATGTCTTTAGGTCCACAGTGTGAATCCTCTTATACAGGTCTTTAATGTGTTTAAACCTTAGTGTCCTTCAGGATAGCAATACAGTACAAGTCCATAAGTTATAGTGCAGTCAAAATGCTCCCTGTCAGTGTTTAACTATTACATTATGATGATGATTTTGGATCAATATTACTACAGATAACCTACTCTGACTGACTCAACACACAAACAAGGGTTTTATGGAAAACAAGGATTATTGTTAGCATAGCATTACTTCATCCGGTATCTTGTTGAGCTATTATTATAATATAATAATAAAACATGGGATTTGTATAGCGCTTTTCCAAACGCTCCAAGACACTTTGCATCAAATCAGAACAGAAACAAGACGGATGATTGTGTCTGAAAGAGTTTGGATGGAACGGTGATTAAAATAAGTATTTAGATCCTTTACTGCAGTGCCGACACTCCTGGGTTTAAAACCTGCCTGTACTCCAGGTAACATGACGAGTCCATACATTAGAGTGCAGTCAAAAATGCTCCCTGTCAGTGTTTCACTTTTGTATTGTGTTTGGGAGGGATGCTCCGATCGCTGGAATCAGTATCGGCCGATCATCGGGTGGGCGGGGCTCCGGCTCTTTAAAGCTTACAACTCAGTTCATGCTCATTTTCATATTGCTTCAGTTTATAATCGTAACGGATCGAAAATGTCAGATATATTTTTCAATAAATGATGCGTTTCCACAAACAACAACCAACAAACAACAAACAACAACCAACAACCAACAAACCATCAACCAACAAACAACAACCAACAAACCATCAACCAACAATCAAACAACATCATTACTACATTCAAATGAAGTACATTATTCAAGTTTACGCAGCAGCCAGCGCGCAGAAGAGAACTCACTTTCTGATGTCTTCTCTACATCACCATGTGTCCCCGGTGTGTCCCCGGTGTGTCCCCGGTGTGTCCCCGGTGTGTCCCCGGTGTGTCCCCCGTGTGTCCCCCGTGTGTCCCCCGTGTGTCCCCGGTGTGTCCCCGGTGTGTCCCCGGTGTGTCCCCGGTGTGTCCCCCGTGTGTCCCCCGTGTGTCCCCGTGTGTCCCCGGTGTGTCCCCGGTGTGTCCCCGGTGTGTCCCCCGTGTGGTCCCCGGTGTGTCCCCGGTGTGTCCCCCGTGTGTCCCCCGTGTGTCCCCGGTGTGTCCCCCGTGTGTCCCCGGTGTGTCCCCCCGTGTGTCCCCGGTGTGTCCCCCGTGTGTCCCCATGTGTCCCCGGTGTGTCCCCGGTGTGTCCCCGGTGTGTCCCCCGTGTGTCCCCCGTGTGTCCCCGGTGTGTCCCCCGTGTGTCCCCGGTGTGTCCCCCGTGTGTCCCCGCTGTGTCCCCGGTGTGTCCCCCGTGTGTCCCCGGTGTGTCCCCGGTGTGTCCCCGGTGTGTCCCCGTGTGTCCCCCGTGTGTCCCCGGTGTGTCCCCCGTGTGTCCCCCGTGTGTCCCCCGTGTGTCCCCCGTGTGTCCCCCGTGTGTCCCCCGTGTGTCCCCCGTGTGTCCCCCGTGTGTCCCCGGTGTGTCCCCCGTGTGTCCCCGGTGGTGTCCCCCCGTGTGTCCCCGGTGTGTCCCCCGTGTGTCCCCGGTGTGTCCCCCGTGTGTCCCCGGTGTGTCCCCCGTGTGTCCCCGGTGTGTCCCCCGTGTGTCCCCGGTGTGTCCCCCGTGTGTCCCCGGTGTGTCCCCCGTGTGTCCCCCCCGTGTGTCCCCCGTGTGTCCCCCGTGTGTCCCCCCCGTGTGTCCCGGTGTGTCCCCGGTGTGTCCCCCGTGTGTCCCCGGTGTGTCACCGGTGTGTCCCCCGTGTGTCCCCGTGTGTCCCCGGTGTGTCCCCCGTGTGTCCCCCCCGTGTGTCCCCCGTGTGTCCCCCGTGTTTCCCCCCCGTGTGTCCCCGGTGTGTCCCCGGTGTGTCCCCCCGTGTGTCCCCGTGTGTCCCCGGTGTGTCCCCGGTGTGTCCCCCGTGTGTCCCCCGTGTGTCCCCGGTGTGTCCCCCGTGTGTCCCCGGTGTGTCCCCCGTGTGTCCCCGTGTGTCCCCCGTGTGTCCCCCCCGTGTGTCCCCGGTGTGTCCCCCGTGTGTCCCCCCCCGTGTGTCCCCGTGTGTCCCCCGTGTGTCCCCGGTGTGTCCCCCGTGTGTCCCCCCCGTGTGTCCCCGTGTGTCCCCCGTGTGTCCCCCCGTGTGTCCCCACCCGTGTGTCCCCGGTGTGTCCCCGGTGTGTCCCCCGTGTGTCCCCGGTGTGTCCCCGGTGTGTCCCCCGTGTGTCCCCCGTGTGTCACCGGTGTGTCCCCCGTGTGTCCCCCCTTGTCCCCCGTGTGGGCCCCCGGTGTGTCCCCCCGGTGTGTCCCCCCCGTGTGGTCCCCGGTGTGTCCCCGGTGTGTCACGTGTGTCCCCCGTGTGGTCCCCCCGTGTGTCCCCGGTGTGTCCCCCGTGTGTCCCCGGTGTGTCCCCGTGTGGTGTCCCCGGTGTGTGTCCCCGGTTGTGTTCCCCGGTGGTGTCCCCCGTGTGTCCCCGGTGTGTCCCCGGTGTGTCCCCCGGTGGTGTCCCCCCGTGTGTCCCCCGTGTGTGTCCCCCCGTGTGTCCCCCCCGTGTGTCCCCCGTGTGTCCCCCCCCGTGTGTCCCCGGTGTGTCCCCCGTGTGTGTCCCCCGTGTGTCCCCCCCGTGTGTCCCCCGTGTGTCCCGGTGTGTCCCCGGTGTGTCCCCCGTGTGTCCCCCGTGTGTCCCCGGTGTGTCCCGGTGTGTCCCCGGTGTGTCCCCCGGTGTGTCCCCGGTGTGTCCCCCGTGTGTCCCGGTGTGTCCCCGGTGTGTCAGGAGACTCTCAAAGTGTCAGGAACAAACCCCTCTCTCTTTTCCTCCGTACCCACATCTCTAAAAACGGGGAACAACGGAGCTGATCCAGATTTGCTGCGTCATGACCACATTACTAAAATGTGGGCGGGCTTTAAACCCACGGGCCAATCAGAAACGCTGCTGTCAGAAACAATGAGACGTGTTCTGGAAGTAATATGGTCTGTGTTTACATTAGCATGCTAACACTCAGAGCTAACCTGTACTGGAGAGAGTGTGTGTGAAGAAGCAGGAAATCAAAAGGAAGTCACCTTGTGGTAAACCTGAGAGAGAGAGAGTTTGAGCTCCATCCTGTTTCAGAGAGAATCCTTGATGTGGTATTTTTTGTTTTTCTTTCAAAGCCTAGAATCATCTCTTTAGTAACAGCTGGAAGAGAGGGGGGTGAGGCTAGAATGACCTGTTTGCTATTTTGAGCAAAACACTTCATAGACATGTTTTTATATATTTTTGATATATCTGAGACTTATCATATATGCCTATAATGGGAGACCTTTAAACACCCTGATATCTGCATCCATTGCACCATGCAGCATGTAACGTGAAATGTCAAAGTGATCCCAGAAAACAAAATGTCAGTTCCTCAAAAACTGTATAATTCCTCCAGAAATCTGAGAATCAAACGGAGCGTCAGACGGCAGGACAGTCACGATGTTGTTTACGTCAGGAGACATCTTGGGCCTTTCTCATTTATCTAATTCCCCTCCTCGACTCCTCTCCTCGACTCCTATCCTCGTGTCTTAGTCCCGCCCACAGGAGATGTGAGCGGAGGAATCGAGGAGGGGAACCGAGGAGAGAGGAATCGAGGAGGGGAACCGAGGAGAGAGGAATCGAGGAGGGGAACCGAGGAGAGAGGAATCGAGGAGGGGAACCGAGGAGAGAGGACTCGAGGAGGGGAGCCGAGGAGAGAGGAGGGGAAGCAGCAGGCGGTTAGAGAAAGGAGAACTCCTCTCCTCTGAGCGGTCATTTTACTTTGATTCATTCACAGTGCGGTGTAATGAGACAATAACAGGCTACAGATGAGGACACACACACACACACACACATATATATATATGTATATATTTATATATATATTAGGGCTGTCAGTCGATTAAAATAGTTAATCGTGATTAATCGCACATTTTTGATCTGTTCTAAATGTACCTTAGAGGAATATTCTTCAAGTTTTTAATACTCTTATCAACATATGAGCGGACAAATATGCTTTATGCTAATGTTTATTATCATTTGATCAATGACAAATATTCTCATGAATATTAAACACAACAACCTGTGTGTGTGTGTGTGTGTGTGTGTGTGTGTGGTGTGTGTGTGTGTGTGTGTGGTGTGTGTGTGTGTGTGTGTGTGTGTGTGTGTGTTGTGTGTGGTGTGTGTGTGTGTGTGTGTGTGTGTGTGTGTGTGTGTGTGTGTGTGTGTGTGTGTGTGTGTGTGTGTGTGTGTGTGTGTGTGTGTGTGTGTGTGTGTGTGTGTGTGTGTGTGTGTGTGTGTGTGTGTGTGTGTGTGTGTGTGTGTGTGTGTGGTGTGTGTGTGTGTGTGTGTGTGTGTGGTGTGTGTGTGCACTCAAGGCATATGCTCGAACGGGAGCTGCCTGGACGCTGCAATCATGTTGCGCACTATCCGTGCTGAGTGTGCTGACTTCTCGTACAATGCCCCACTGTCTGGCTTCCTGCATGAAGTCAAGTGCTCGGCGCAGTTGTGGTGAAATGTCGCTCCTCTGTTTTCATTTAAACAGCTCCTTATATCCGTTAGCGCAGCTAGCTAGCACCAGATGCTAACAACAACAATGCACGTAAGGTCTCTCTCTCGCTCGCTCGGGCCACACATACACACACCCTCCTGGTCCTCCCAACAGCCAGTCAGTGCCTGCCGGTGAGCGTGGAAGTGTGGTCTGCCACAAGCGGGCGGCGGGAGCGGGGCTGTCAGCATCAGCTTGTAGACGGTATTTTAAACTCGATGCGCTCTGAAACTACGGGGCGGCCGAGGACAAAAAATACACATGCGTTAATCGCGTTAAAATAATTAGTGGCGTTCATTAGTTTTTGCGTTAACGCGTTAATAACGCGTTATTAATGCGTTAACTTGACAGCCCTAATAAATATATACAATTTCAGAATCAAACAGAGCAATCTCATAATAACGTAACACTATCAGAGACTGCATATATCCCCCCCCCCCCCCGGTCGCTACAATGAGGAAAATAAATGACGGGCCAAAAGTTGTATTTACAAGTATTAAAAGTAAGCATAGGACACCAAACCAACTGAGACCTGTCTGTCTGCCGCATCTACACACACACACACACACACACACACACACACACACACACACACACACACACACACACACACACACACACACACTGTACCACACGCACCTACACGAGACGTCCACTAGGGCTGTGCATCTTCACTGGTCTCACGATTCGATTACGATTATCCTGTCACGTTCGATTCAATTCGATATCCCGATGCATCACGATTCATACCAATGCGTTGCATCCTCAATTTTCTATATTACTGCACATGGCTTATTTTTCATCAATGCATACATGCAGTAAATACATATCAACTCTCTTTTTATTATTTAGAAAGTGCTTCAGAAATCAATCACATAAATGTCTTGACATTCATTTATAAACCAAAATAAATGAATTGTAGGTCTAGCCTCTATAAATAATGCTTCTGCAGTCTAGCTGCAGCTTCTAGCAACGGCCTTCTGTTAAAGAAAGGACACTGAATGTCCTGTGGCATCACACACAGGACTTGAGTCTGAACACAGCAGACAAGAGTATTTACAACAGCATATAACAACTAAAATACTGCATGTGGGTGCACACTCACATTCTCTGTCTTACTGTTACATAAATCCCATGAATGTATGAGACTAAGTTAGCTTCATTATATCTCAGTGATTAAGTGAATAATAAAGTTTCTATCGGGTCATTATCAGCCTGTCACTCATTATTTTCAGGGAGGGGGCGGGGCTTAGAGGAACAGAGGAGACGGTGATCGCGGAAGCTTTTTTCCTCCTGCCTTCACAAACTTTACACACGTATATATCGTCTGCAAATTGCTAGAGGACATTCATACTCTGCAATCCAAGACTTCATTAAATCCACCAAAAACCTGACATTATTGTAACGCGATTATTATTATATAAGAACATAAATCCCTGAGTCTCTGAGCCGCAGCGACACGGAGTGATTCAGAGCGGGTCCTTCTGCTGTTGGTTCTGGACTGGTGTTCTTGTGTTGGTGGATAAAGCAGACTGCTCCGTGTTTGGTGTTGCTGTGCCGCTGTCACGTCTGTTCCCTGATCTCTGCGTCACCGACCGATTTGATATTAAAGTGACAGAAAAAAAAAAACGTTATAGTAAAGCCGCGGCCGAAAAATCAGGAAGCAACGTTACTACGCTATAACCGATTATCTTCCGTCACTGCATCGAGACCGAATCGTCCACGTCCGCATCGCAATGCATCGTAGAAACGATTATTTTCAACACCCCTAACGTCCACACGAAGGAGTCTGGAAAACGTGGAGGGGATTACTCCGGCCCCTACAGAGACTCACCACATCTTCCAAAGCCAAAATAGAACTTCTGAATACACAATCCCTCAGTAATAAAGCATCCTTCATTCAAGACCACATCATCGATGAGAAAATGGACGTCATGTGCCTCACGGAGGCCTGGTACCCACCCCTACACAAGGAGCTGCTGTGCTGAAGGATAACCATTTATCGTGCAAACTTTGCGTACCACACAACAACATAAAAACAAAAGCACTGTTTGAAAATGACCTGAAACTGCAGAGTGCACATTTAAATACTTCCCCTGGGGACTCCTTTCACTGTTGCACCGCTCGAGAGCCCTTCAACACTTTTTCCACGGTGTTGTGGTATATAGTGCTGAATCGTTCTAGAAACAGCCCTGTAGGAATGAAGCTTCCCATTAGACAGTGATATTGATCAGGTGTGCCTCTCTCCCCTCAGGTGTGACCCCCCACTGTGTCGAGGTCTCCTTGCCCCCCCCCCCACAGCTCTCCGCCACATCAGCTGAGATATGATCACACATCTGGATTAATCGAAGCTGTACAGCAACAAACATGTGAGTCTCCAAAGATTAAATGCATCTTAAATCCTCGCTTTTTCTGTTTTATTGATTGATTATGTTGTCTTTTTTATACTTCTATACTGTTTTGTGTTTTACTAAGTACATGTTTTTCAAAATAAAAGCTTCATAGAGTTACTTTATCCTAATGGGAAGCTTAAACACCTCTCTTAGCTCAGGATGTGTCCCAGCTGCCTTCAAACATGCCGTGGTTAAGCCACTACTTAAAAATCTCGACCCCTCCATTCTCACAAATTTTAGGCCCATCTCCCAGCTACCCTTTTTATCTAAAGCCCTGGAGCGAGTAGTCTACGCCCAGCTGCAGTCGTTCTTAACCATGCATGGCATCCATGAAAAGTTTCAGTCTGGCTTCAAACCCATGCATAGCACTGAAACAGCCCTTTGAAGAGTTTTTAACGATCTGCTCCTAGCCGCCGACTCAGGCAGCCCAGCTGTCCTGGTGCTGTTAGACCTGACAGCTGCCTTTGACACTGTGGACCATAGCATCCTGTTGTCACGGCTTGAACAGTCCGCAGGCATCACAGGCTCTGCCCTTGCATGGTTCAGGTCCTACCTGACACACTGTAGCTTCTCAGTGCAGCTAGGTGCCTTCTCCTCTGCAAAAGCCCCTCTTACCTGTGGGGTTCCCCAAGGCTCTATCCTGGGCCCCATCCTCTTTTTACTGTACATACTGCCCCTAGGTTCAATTTTCACTAAACACAATATTCCCTTCCATTGCTACGCTGATGATGTACAGATCTATCTGCCTCTCAATTCAAATGTCAAACACTCACTACTTGAAGGACTGCTTAACAGAGATCAAATCCTGGCTGAGCCAAAATGTCCTCAACCTCAAAGAGAGCAAGACTGAGGTCATCTTTTTTGGACCCCAACCTCCAGCCTCTCCGGTTGATATTCTGGGCTCCGTCAATGAAAACATCCTCCGCTCTGTTATGAACCTTGGAGTGACCTTCAATAGCACTTTTAAATTTGATAAGCAGGTCAGCACCGTAGTCAAGACCTGCTTTTTTAAAATAAGACTATTGGCTAAGACCAAGTCATATTTATCTTTTAAAGACCTAGAAAGGGTTATTAACGCCTTTGTTACCTCGAGACTGGATTACTGCAACGCTCTGTATGTGGGTATGGACCAGGCCTCAATTAGACGCCTGCAGCTAGTTCAGAACGCAGCTGCACGTCTTCTTACTGGCCATAAAAAGCGTGACCACATCACCCCAATTCTGGCTTCATTGCACTGGCTTCCAGTTCGGTTCAGAATAGATTTTAAACTCCTTTTATTTGTTTTTTATGCCCTAAATGGGCTGGCTCCTCCTATGTAGCTGAACTCCTCCATCGCTACACCCCAGGCAGAGCCTTAAGGTCGGCTGATCAGCTGCTGTTGATAGTGCCTAAGACCAGGCTCAAAACCCGAGGGCATACGAGCCTTCACAGCAGCTGGCCCCAGGCTCTGGAACACTCTGCCCCTCTATGTGAGGTGGGCCCGGACCCTGGGGGTTTTAAATCTACTCTAAAGACTCACTTTTTCTCTCTGGCCTTCTAGTCAGAGCGGAGCACGACTCCTGACTGTTCCCTGTGTTTTTTGTTTTTTATATTGCTGTTGTAAATTATTGTCTTTTATTGTGATTGTAGTAATGTGTTTTTATTACATGTACAGCACTTTGGCTCGACCAACAATCGCTTTTAAATGTGCTTTATAAATAAAACTTGATTTGATTTAAGAAGTGACACGTTTTTCAAAAGAAAAGCATTTATTTAGCTGTTCTTCTGTTTCACTAAATACATCACAGACCTCTGTTTTTCTGCTTCCACACACACACACACACACACACACACACACACACACACACACACACACACACACACACACACACACACACACACACACACACACACACACACACACACACACACACACTCACACTCACACTCACACACCCCTCTCTCTCTCTCTTAAAGGGACAGTGATCTCGTCTCACTCTGTATGACCCTAATATCGTAACATGTGTGTTCTGGAGAATCACAGAACGGACGATCGTCCTTATTATTATGCCGTTTAAACCAATTATTTAAATGTGTTAATAATAATAATTCCTTACATTTATTATAGCGCTTTTTCAATGACTCAAAGCGCTTTACATATACACACATTACACATATTACATTACATTACATTGCATTTAGCTGACGCTTTTATCCAAAGCGACTTACAATAAGTACATTCGACCAGGAAGACACAACCTTGAAGAAAACAGAATCATATAAGTATATCAGGTTTCATAGAGCCAAACATTTCAAGTGCTACTCAACTGGCTTTAGGTAAGCCAGTCCTTTATTAGTATAAAAGTGCTTCGTTAATAGTTCTATCGCTCGAAGTGGAGTCGAAAGAGATGAGTTTTCAGTTTGCGCCGGAAGATGTGCAAGCTATCTGCCGTCCTGATGTCAATGGGGAGCTCATTCCACCATCTTAGGAGCCAGGACAGCAAACCCACGTGTTTTCGCCGATGGGAACTTGGGTCCCCCTCGCAGCGAGGGTGCAGCGAGTCGTTTGGCTGATGCAGAGCGTAGTGCACGCGCTGGGGTGTACGGTTTAACCATGTCCTGGATGTAGGAAGGGCCAGATCCATTCGCAGCATGGTAAGCAAGTACCAGTGTCTTGAAGTGGATTCTAGCAGTTACTGGAAGCCAGTGAAGGGAGCGGAGGAGCGGAGTGGTGTGGGAACATTTAGGAAGGTTGAAGACCAGACGAGCCGCTGCATTCTGGATGAGCTGCAGAGGTCGGATGGCACATGCAGGTAGACCAGCCAGGAGGGAGTTGCAGTAGTCTAGGCTTGAGATGACGAGAGCCTGGACCAGAACCTGAGTCGCTTTCTGAGTCAGCTGGGGACGTATCTTCCTGATGTTGTAAAGCGTGTATCTGCAGCAACGGGTTGTAGCAGCGATGTTTGCAGTGAAGGACAGGTTGTTATCTAGGGTCACACCCAGATTCCTTGCAGTCTGAGTCGGGGAAACAACAGAGGGGCCGATGTTGATTGTTAGGTCAAGAGTGGGACAATCTTTTCCCGGGAGGAAGAGCAGCTCAGTCTTGTCAAGGTTGAGCTTGAGGTGATGAGCAGACATCCACTGAGAGATGTCAGCTAGACAAGCAGAGATGCGTGCGACGACCTGGGTCTCTGAGCGGGGAAAGGACAGAATTAATTGGGTGTCGTCAGCGTAGCAGTGGTAAGAAAAACCATGCGGGCTAATGACTGATCCGAGCGAGTTTGTGTACAAGGAGAAGAGGAGGGGACCAAGAACAGAGCCCTGAGGGACGCCCGTAGTTAATTGACAAGGGTCAGACTCAGACCCTCTCCAAGTAACCCTGTAGGTACGGTCTTTCAGGTATGAGGTGAGGAGGGAAAGTGCAGAGCCTGAAACTCCAAGTTTTTGGAGAGTGCGAAGGAGGATCTGATGATTCACCGTGTCGAATGCAGCAGACAGGTCCAACAGGATGATGACAGATGAGAGGGATGCAGTTTTGGCAGTGTGCAGTTCCTCCGTGACAGCAATGAGAGCAGTTTCTGTGGAGTGACCTGCCTTGAAACCAGACTGGTGCGGATCCAGAAGGTTGTTCTGATTGAGTTAACAGGAGAGTTGTTTAAAGACAGCGCGTTCAAGTGATTTAGACAGGAACGGGAGGAGAGAGACAGGCCTGTAGTTTATAACATCAGACGGGTTGAGAGTGGGTTTCTTTAGGAGAGGGTTTACTCTTGCCTCCTTGAGACTGTTTGGAAAGTGACCAGAAGTTAGAGAAGTGTTGATGAAATGGGTGAGAAACGGTAGAATATCAGGAGCGATAGTCTGAAGGAGGTTTGAAGGGATAGGGTCCAGAGGACAGGTGGTAGGGCGGGCAGAGGTAATGAGGGTAAGAACCTCACTTGGAGAGAGAGGGGAAAAGGAGGTTAGTGTGTTGGTGGAAGGAAGGTCTGGTGACATATATCATACATGCAATGATCAGATACTGTGGACAATACCCACAGGAGCAAGTTCAGGTGAAGTGTCTTGCCCAAGGACACACCGGCTTTACAGACGCAGCAGCGGCAGGTTTCACCCCTTGATCTGATGATCACAGCGCACTGCGCCACACCGTCCATCTTCACGCCTCAAGGTGCTTTTACAAGTACACATTGATATCATACATGTACTGTGGACAATACCCACAGGAGCAAATCCGGGTGAAGTGTCTTGCCCAAGGACACAACGGCCTGACGCAGTGGCGGCAGGAGCGGGTTTCGAACTGGAGTTCCCCAGCACTCCCCCTTGATCTGATGATCGGATGCACAGACCACTGCGCCACCCGTCCGTGTTGCGCTTACAGGTCCACACACTGCTTCCCAGCGAGGCTCCTCCCACCCTCCTGTTGACAGTTCATGAGCGTCAAGCTCCCCCCCCCCCCCCCGGTTGATAATTCACGATCGTCGGCACGCTGATAAAACGTTTTTTTTGTATTGGCACTTCATATCAAAAAGGTTGCTTGCCTGCTTTATCCTAACGGGAAGCTTAAGAAGTGACATGTTTTTCAAAATAAAAGCTTCATAGAGTTACTTTATCCCCAAAGGAAGCTCAGCTAGAAGCATGTTTTTCAAAATAAAAATAATATTATTTTTAATGGTAAATATTTGTGATCTTCTCTTGAACGTATTCCTCATATTGTTGATGTTTCTGATGACCCCTGACCCCCTGCTGTGTTCCTGCAGAGAGTCCAGTGTGTCCTGTAATGGCCTGAGGGGCCGCCCCCCCTCCCTGCTCAAAGCCCCGTCACTGAACCCCCCCCCCGCCATGGGAGACGGTCTGGAGGCCGGCAGCAGCCTCAACCCCCCCTCCGCCCCCCCGTCCCTCGCCTTCAACGCCCCCGTCCCAGAAATATGGAACCCCTCCAGACCCAAGAGACAGACCAACCAGCTGCAGGTAAAACATCCACTCTTATTCTGAAGGATTGAGATAGAGATGAGGCTACGCTAGTGTTATTAGCTTGCTTTTCAAAATAAAAGCCCCATAGAGTTACTGTATCCTTAGATCAGTGTTTCTCAAACTTTTTCATACCAAGGACCACTTAACCAATACAAAAACACTCGCGGACCACCAAACTCCACAATATCCCAAAACACATCATTTTTCTAGAACAGATTACAAATCGCCTGAAAATGGTACAAACAGGTGGCAACATGTGTGACAAAGGTGTTGCGCTGGGCTATATCATGCAATCGATAGAAACTTAAGCTCACGCTCCATTGCGGAGATATTCCCGCGAGAGTGTGGAAAACTTAAATAAAATTATTTATTTCAAATCTGAAATGTTGCCAATATACTCACTGACCACTAGGGGGCGCTCACGGACCACACTTTGAGAAGTACTGCCTTAGTGGCTTGTTTTTCAAAATACAAGTTTCATAGAGATACTGTATCCCTAGAGCAGGGGTGCCCAACCTTTTTTGAACCGAGAGCCACTTTTAAAGTTGCCAGTCTGCCGAGATCTACCAGTCCAAATAGAGAGGCGTAGCCATTACTGACAGCCTACTACCAGGTAAATACACACTTCTACTTGTATAAAACTGACCTTTGTACGTTTAATACCTCATAAAATACCGCAGATCCTTTATCTTACCTCTTTCTAATCTACACACATACAAGTATTTAAATGAAGTTACACAACAGTGTTGTTGAAACAGAGTTTATTCACACGTCACTACAGTGGGTAATGTTTTCAAGAAGCATTGAACAGTGCTGCCACATATGATACAGGGAGAAAAGACTCTGAACCCTTTCTTTGCCATTATATACAAATAGTGTTGCTACAAAAGTATAAATGAGGCTTCCTAATAAGACAACTCAGATCTGAAGCTACTCAGGAATCTGCTGCCAACGTGCAATAACAAAGACTACATTAATAGAATCAAACCCTTTTTTGTTGCATTTTAGTCGAGTATAAAAAGAAATGGCTTTAAAATAGGATGCAAGCAACACTAGCTTCTTAACCTGAATTGATAATAGACTATAATCAATTTAAGTTTGCATTCTTATACCATTTTGTACAATCATTATAATGAATAAGTTCAAACAGCTTACAGCTGATTAATAACGGTATCTAACTTGAGTTTTTATTATATCAAAAACCTGTTGAAATGCTTCTGTTATTTTTACTGTCCCCAAAAGCGCGTCGCAGCCTCCAGGAATGCTTCTTTCATAACTTTGCCGTCTTTGAAAGACTTCATGTGTTTCTCAAGAACGTGACTGACCCGATAAGATGCTCTGGTAGCAGCCTTGCTCTTGTTGTTGGGCCTGGTGAAAATGGACTGCTGTGCATTTAGCTGTGCTTTCAGGCCCCTCCCCTTTTGGAGCGTAGGGCAGAATCAGGAGGGAGTTCCGTCTCGTAGCGTTTGTGCACTGTTTTGAAATGCCGCTCCTAAATTACCCTTCTTCGATAAAGCAACGCTCGCATTGCAGATGAGACAGATGGACTTTGAATTGGAATAGATACAAAAATAATCATCCTCCCACTCGGAGTGAGAATTATATATTTTGGGCTTTCTTGCTTCTGCCATAATTGCGGTCTTGTGTGTGTGCGGACTGTCACTCCTGTTGACACGGACAACGTCAGCGAACTAGTGCACTGCCCACCAGCCACGCCCCCACACATGGGGTCACGCCGGCCAATCACAAAGCTTTGATGCGTTCAAGTGCATTATTCTGGCACGGGAAGATTATGTTATAGGACATTAACGATAAAACAGAATATTGTTGTTCTATTTTTAGACACATCTCGCGATCGACTGGGAATCTCCCCGCGATCGACCGGTCGATCGCGATCGACTGGTTGGGCACCCCTGCCCTAGAGGCTGGTTTTTCAAAAATAAAAGCCCCTTAGAGATACTGTATCCTTGGAGGCTTGTTTTTCAAAATAAAAGCCCCATACAGTTGCTTTTGGCCCCGTCTATATACTAACTGTATCATTACAGTATACTCAGGAACGGTCACATGGAGTAACTGTATACTTATGGCAAGCTCCGGGTCGAAGTATATCAATAAAAGCCCAGGAAAGAAACTGTATGTTTACTGGGTCTCAAGTTATGGCTTATTTTTCAAAATAAAAGCCCCACAGAGTAACTTTATCCTCAAAGGAAGCTCAGCTAGAAGCATGTTTTTCAAAATAAAAGCCCCACAGAGTTACTATATTGTCATCATTTCATACTAGCACCTGTACAGCCCTACTTGTGCTTGTAATTAAATGTTTGTGTGATTTTGGTCTTTTCCAGTTCCTGCTTAAAGAGGTGTATAAGACGTTGTGGAAACATCACTTTGCGTGGCCCTTCCAGGCTCCTGTAGATGCCATCAAGCTGGGCTTACCTGTGAGTCACACCTCTCGCATGAAAACCTCACACACATATATCTTTATTTATTCTACAGTTTCGACTGTTTTTAAATGCCTTTGTCTGAATGTCTTTCATTTTTGTAAAGCACCTTGAAGTGCCTTGTGTTGAAAGGTGCTATATAAATAAACTTTCTTTCCCCCTTTCAGCTGGACATGTTGTTGTTCTGTAGATCTTACAAACCAAGAGGAGACACTTCCTTCAGTCTCTGCAATCTGTCGCTAATGTTTATTGATTAGCATCTCCTTAAGTGCCTTATATCTACTCGTAGCCTTTTCCTCAGTCTCCTTCTCACACACTTCCCTTCTCCTTCAGGACTACTACAAGATCATCAAGATCCCGATGGACATGGGCACCATAAAGAAGCGCCTGGACAGCCACTTCTACTGGAACGCTCAGGAGTGCATTCAGGACTTCAACACCATGTTCACCAACTGCTACATCTACAACAAGGTGAGCTTCACATCTGTGTATCAGAATGTATGAAGTCAACACAAAGAGTCTCAGTCATCTGACCCTAAAGCTGGGAAGACCCTTCAGATTGAGATTCATTCTCATATAGGAAAATACTGATCTAATAACAGAGTTCTGTTCTTGAATCAACTTTTTTTTTAAATCTTAATTGTCATTTCCCTCTTCCAGGAATCTCCTCAGACAAAGTTTGGGCAGAATAATACATTTCTAATGTTAAATAACTAAAAAGTTTCGAGATATTAACCTCTTTACATTGACTTTGCATGTAATCACGACGTGGCTAAAATGCGCTTTGCGTCAGGTGTTAGGCCACCATTAGTGTGTGTGTGTGTGTGTGTGTGTGTGTGTGTGTGTGTGTGCGTGTTGCGTTCCGTTCACTGACACCTCGTTAAAAAGCCTCTCAGTTAGTGTTAGCCTGCTCTGATATCAGTGTGAGGATAATAATAGTGTTTCACATGTTGTGATGTGACAGGAAGCTCATTGTGTGTGTGTGTGTGTGTGTGTGTGTGTGTGTGTGTGTGTGTGTGTGTGTGTGTGTGTGTGTGTGTGTGTGTGTGTGTGTGTGTGTGTGTGTGTGTGTGTGTGTGTGTGTGTGTGTGTGTGTGTGTGTGTGTGTGTGTGTGTGTGTGTGTGGTGTGTGTGTGTGTGTGTGTGTGTGTGTGTGTGTGTGTGTGTGTGTGTGTGTGTGTGTGTGTGTGTGTGTGTGTGTGTGTGTGTGTGTGTGTGTGTGTGTGTGTGTGTGTGTGTGTGTGTGTGTGTGTGTGTGTAGCCTGGCGATGACATCGTCCTGATGGCGGAGGCTCTGGAGAAAGTTTTTCTGCACAAGATCACAGAGATGCCGCAAGAGGAGAAGGAGATCGCCGTGGTTACGAAGGGTCGTCGGGGGGGCCGCCGGGAGCCAGGTGAGAGTTTCACTTTACAGGATGTACAGGTGATCTGTCAACAGCACGTTCGACGCTTCTGTCCAGAGGGACTCGTCTCAAATCGCCTTTCTCTTTCACTGCTGTGGGAAAGGGTTCGTTTTGAATTTGGTCTTTGGTAACTTTTATTTGGAAATCCGTTCTTGGTCCCTTATTTTTATGAAGGCATGTCTTTGTGACTTTTATTTTGAAATCCTTTCTGGGTCACGTTTATTATGGAGTCAGTTCTTGGTGAGCTTTATTTTGAAATCCGTTCTTGGTCACGTTTATTATGGAGTCAGTTCTTGGTGAGCTTTATTTTGAAATCCGTTCTTGGTCACGTTTATTATGGAGTCAGTTCTTGGTGAGCTTTATTTTGAAATCCGTTCTTGGTCACGTTTATTATGGAGTCAGTTCTTGGTGAGTTTTATTTTGAAATCCGTTCTCGGTCACGTTTATTATGGAGTCAGTCTTTGGTGAGTTTTATTTTGAAATTCGTTCTTGGTCCCTTATTTTTATGAAGGCAGTTCTTTGTGACTTTTATTTTGAAATCCTTTCTGGGTCACGTTTATTATGGAGTCAGTTCTTGGTGAGCTTTATTTTGAAATCCTTTCTTGGTCACGTTTATTATGGAGTCAGTTCTTGGTGAGTTTTATTTAGAAATTCGTTCTTGGTCCCTTGTTTTTATGAAGGCATTTCTTTCTGACTTTTATTTTGAAATCAATTCTTGGTCACTTTTATATTAAAGTCAGTGCTTGTATGCTTTTATTTTGAAATCGTTTTCATTTGAGGCATGAGAAAAAAACATTTTTGTTTTCCTTCAGAGTAAAGGGAGTTGGTCGTGTTCAGGGTGTTGTTTAAATGTGGGTTTAATCCAGCTGTTCTGACAGGTTGTTTTTGACTCACCTGACCTGCTGAACTGGAACATTCAGTTCCTCTGCACCGGCTCACCTCTCCATTAACTCCACCTGTCTCAGAACAACACCTTCATAGCTTCAGGCTTATGGTCCCATTATCAAACACCACCCCTTCAACAGGTTATTAACAGGAGGGCGGGGCGATGGTGAATAATATCTTGGTACTTATTTAGTGGTGATTGATACCAAGCAGGGCCGTTTCTTCCTACAGACGGACTATTCAGATTCATAGGGCCCCCGCGGGCACTAGGGGGCCCCCAAGCTGAACGTTCAGGTTCAGCCTCAATATATTTGGGGAGAATTCAAATGAGCCGTCTTTATTTGTAGCGAGCCAAGCCCCTTCCTGTGTTCGGTGAAGCATTATTTACAAATCTAATGTAGGATCAGAGATGGGGTCGTTACTAAAAAAAAGTAATATATTACACTACTTCGTTACTCTCTACATAAAGTAACTCGTTACTTTACTCGTTACTTTACTCGTTACTTTACTCGTTACTTTACTCGTTACTTTACTCGCAGGGCCGGCCCGCCCCTCCCTACAGGCAGATCACGCAGACTGCGGCGCACCTACAGTGTGCGCGCCACAGTTTTGCCTCTGCGAGACTCCACTTGCACCCACAATTACTATTGCATTAAGGAAGACATAACACATGTCTTTCTTTGTGCTCTAAAATATGCTACCAGCCACACAACAAGCTAACAGTCTGTGAAACGTCAAGACACTAATTAATGAAACCAGTTCAAGACGCATTATTCTTATCATTCTTTATGAGCGCAGTCACGGTAAGGTATCTAATTACTTATGTATTTAGTATTCCATAACTTAGTAACAGAGATGGTCAAACTAAAGTGGTAGAGACAGAATTCCTACAATGAAGCGGGACATTGAACTGTTCACCCGTGAGAGGGCGATCAAGAGAAGAGAGCAAGCAGCGCGTTGAGGGAGTTCACAGATGAGAAGACTCAGCCATGTTTATGCAGCACTGCACGTGGAGATGTGGTCTCGCAAGTCGTGCAGATTACATAGGCCTACATGTATGTAAACCTGCGGCGGAAACCCCTCTAGTCTGTCAGTGAGTGTGATTATTTTATAAAAGTAACGAAGTAACGCGTGTCGGGGCAATGTTAGTAACTGTAGTGTGATTACTAAATTATAAAAGTAACGCGTTACACTTCTCCGTTACCGACAAAAGTAATATTATTACATTAACGCGTTACTTTGTAACGAGTTAGACCCAACTCTGTGTAGGATATAAACACAACTAAACTGCAATGATAGCAAAGCTGTGGCTTGTGTTTGTGGGGATCAATAAAGTCAGATCAAGGTGGCTTTTATTTTGAAGGCTGTTCTTCATGGCTTTTATTTTGAAGTCAGTTCTTCATGTCGCTCTTAATCCAAAGGCAGTTTATCTGATTTGTTGAAAGTTGGTATTTTTTCTAAAACCGTATTTAATATTTTTCTTCCAGGTGTGATCTCCAAGTCTGACTCGGGCCAGGACTCCTCCTCCCCCTTCTCCACCCCCCACACTCGGGAGGGTTTCTCCTCCCCCCCCACCACGCCTCGAGCAGCTCCCCCCCCTCAGGCCCCCTCCCCCAGCTTCTCCTCCCCCCCCAGCTCTCTCGTGTCCCTCCCACCGCTCCCTCTCACCTGGGACCCCCTTTCCCCCCCTCTCACCTGGGACCCCCCTTCCCCCCCTCTCACCCGGGACCCCCTTTCCCCCCCTCTCACCTGGGACCCCCCTTCCCCCCCTCTCACCTGGGACCCCCTTTCCCCCCCCTCTCACCTGGGACCCCCCTTCCCCCCCTCTCACCTGGGACCACCCTTCCCCCACTCTCACCTTGGACCCCCCTCCTTCCCCCTGTCAGCTGACGCCCCCCCCCCAGGGCCTCACCTCCCTGCCCCCCCCAGGCCTGACGCACCCCGGCCTCCCTTCCATGCTGCAGAGCCCCCCCGCCCTCATCAAGGTAAGCAGAGGAAACTGTATCTGTTAAGGATGATACATGCTTTTATTTTGAAATGTTAGTAAACATTAACATATTATATGAGAATATAGCAAATGGTTATTTTACATTCCAGTTTTACTCGCTTTTATTTTGAAAGTTAGATCTATGTCACTTTTTAAAATCAGGTTTTTTTTTTTTTTTAAGTAAATTCTCAATGATTTTCTTTTGAATGAACATCTTTAGCGCGTTCACACCGGAGTACTTTTCCCCGTACTTTTCCCCTTTAGTTCCGTGAATACCCCTTATGTTGCGTTTACACCAAAAAGAATACTTAGTGCCGAGAACTTTTACCCCCATGTTTAGTGCCTGCTAGAGAGGTGGTACTCTCCTGGGGGGAAAAAGTGCCCCAATTCTGATTGGCTGGAAGAATTGCAAACCACGCCCCGTAAAACTCGGAAAAGTTTTGTGAAGCCGCCATTGTATTTGTGGCATTAGCATTATTAGCATTAGCATTAGCCCCGCGCACCAACGCAGAGAGAATAACTTATGGCAACACAAAATAAAACATGGGAGCGGTGGAGATGAGGAGGTGTCGGCGTTCTGGCGATTTGCTCTGAAGGCTTCAGTAGAAGCTGCTGGGAGTCCCAGCAGCTTCTACTGAAGCCTTCCCCAACTCCGGGGACTTCCGGCCGGGGACTTCGGGTGGCAGTATACACCGTGAAGTGGTTTGCAGCCTGCCAGTAAACCCAAAGCAGGAGAAGAAGAAGTGACGTCAGCGGCTCATTTGCGTAACCTTCCCTCAGGGAAAAGTACTCCAGTGTGAACGCGATTGGCCCTGGGGTAATTAGTGCCGGCACTAAGTACTGCAAAGTACGCGGTGTGAACGCGCCTAGTGTCTCTGTCTGAGATGAGTGTGACTCTTTAAAGCTGCCTCTCCACTAACCCCTCTCTCCTAAACTCCCCCTCCGTCCGGCAGCAGAGGAAGAGTCAGAAGAGGAAAGCCGACACCACGACTCCCGCCAACGACCAGCTCAGCGAGTCCTCGCCCGCCGACGCCCGGCCGCGGCGCGACAGCATCCGCCCGGCCAAGACGCCCAGGAAGGAGGCGTCTCAGCCGGACTCCCAGCTGCACCCGGGCGGGGGGGCGCTGCTGGTGGGGGGGGGGCGGGTCTCTGAGCAGGCAGGAGCAGATGAGGTCCTGTAACAGAGTCCTCAAAGAACTGCTCTCTAAGAAACACATCGGATACGCATGGCCCTTCTACAAGCCGGTCGACGCCCGAGCGCTGGGGCTGCACGACTACCACGACATCATCAAGCACCCCATGGACCTGAGCACTGTGAAGGTCAGTACTACAGAGTACTACACACTGTGTACAAGTACTACAGAGTACTCACATACTGCAGTACAAGTACTCACACCCCATGGACCTGAGCACTGTGAAGGTCAGTACTACAGAGTACTACACACTGTGTACAAGTACTACAGAGTACTCACATACTGCAGTACAAGTACTCACACCCCATGGACCTGAGCACTGTGAAGGTCAGTACTACAGAGTACTACACACTGTGTACAAGTACTACAGAGTACTACACACTGTGTACAAGTACTACAGAGTAGGGCTGCACGATTTTGGAAAAATGGAATTGCGATTTTTTTGACAAATATTGCGATTCGATTTGCGATATTTGTTTTGAAGCGACCCAACGGAAGTTTATTGTAAAATGCGGCCATATCTCCGGCTAGGAAGGTCGCATCAACGTGCTCCCGTCTCTAGCGCCCCGCAGCCCGAGCTACGAGTGAAAGAACTAAACTTACATGAAACTTCCGTTGGGTTGCTTTAAAGTCCAGCTTCAAGTGATGTGTCGGTCGCGAACGAGCCAATTCTTTTGAACGGCTCTTTGGTACGAACGAGGGGACCCGAGTCGTACTGGGTGAGAGCCGTTCTTGTTATCGTTCCATCGTTGGCATTACTTGGCAGGTGATTGGATCAATCTGTCTATCACCTTCTATCATGGGCCACTTCTGATTGGTTAACAATGGCTGGTACATGTGGAGCACAGCACTTCTGATTGGTTAACAATGGCTGGTACATGTGGAGAACAGCGCTTCTGATTGGTGTGGATGACTGACACACAAGAAGAACAAAAAAAAAAAGTAAAAGAAAAAAATTAATCGCATCATTTAAAATCGCGATTTCGATTTAAAATCGATTAATCGTTCAGCCCTATTACAGAGTACTACACACTGTGTACAAGTACTCACACCCCATGGACCTGAGCACTGTGAAGGTCAGTACTACACACTGTGTACAAGTACTAAAGAGTACTTGCATACTGCAGTACGAGTACTAACACCCCCCCTGTAGTCTCAGTTGATTGAATGGAAACGGTCTCCTGTGTTTCTTTAGCAGCTTCTGTGATTTAAATGTAAAGTAAGTGTGTGTGTGTGTGTGTGTGTGTGTGTGTGCGTGTGTGTGTGTGTGTGTGTGTGTGTGTGTGGTGTGTGTGTGTGTGTGTGTGTGTGTGTGTGTGTGTGTGTGTGTGTGTGTGTGTGTGTGTGTGTGTGTGTGTGTGTGTGTGGTGTGTGTGTGTGTGTGTGTGTGTGTGTGTGTGTGTGTGTGATGTGTGGTGTGTGTGTGTGTTGTGTGTTGTGTGTGTGTGTGTGTGTGTGTGTGTGTGTGTGTGTGTGTGTGTGTGTGTGTGTGTGTGTGTGTGTGTGTGTGTGTGTGTGTGTTGTGTGTGATGTGTGTGTGTGTGTTGTGTGTGTTGTGTGTGTGTGTGTGTGTGTGTGTGTGTTGTGTGTGTGTGTGTGTGCGTGTGTCCCCAGAAAAAGCTTGACGGCCGGCAGTACCGAGGCGCTCCGGAGTTCGCTGCTGACGTCCGGGTGATGTTCTCCAACTGCTACAAGTACAACCCCCCCGACCACGACGTGGTCAACATGGCCCGAAAACTACAGGTGAGGAGCGGGTGGTGTGCAAAACGCATCGTGAAATCTGTACGGGAGAGGATCGGGGCCACATGTTCTAAGTTTAAAGAATTCTGAGTTTAAAATCTGAATTCAGAATTTCAAATGTTTTGATTCAGATTTATTTCAGAGATCTGACAAAAAGTGTTTATTGTAAAAACGCATGTAGTTCTGAGACTAACGTCAGACTCTTGACTTCACTTCTTATTTGATATTCTTATATAAAAAATGATAGATAGAGAGTGTGTTTTGCACTGCAGGAAGTCCAAATGTGGGCGTACTGTTTTATAATCAGCTCAATCTTGCAGTGAGATGAGATCAGAAGTACTTTATTGATCCCATTTTGCAGCATAAAGGCAAGGCATTGAACAAAACAAATTAAAACAAAGGAAATAAACATTCCAAAATCTCCATAGAAATAAAATAGCATTAAAAAGAATAGAAAATGTACAAGTTGAAGTACGGATGTACAGCCCTGTCTCTCCTCCCTCAGGACGTGTTTGAGATGCGTTTCGCTAAGATGCCGGACGAGCCCGAGGACCGGACCCCGACCCCCTCCTCAGCTCTGCACCCCGCCCCCTCCTCTGCTCTGCACCCCGCCCCCTCCTCTGCTCTGCACCCCGCCCCCTCCTCCGCTCTGCACTCCGCCCCCTCCTCCACTCTGCACCCCGCCCCCCTCCATACGACAAGCCCCGCCCCCTCCCGCCCCCTCCGAGGACTCCAGCCCCAGCTCCTCCGAGTCGTCGGGCGGAGACTCGGACCACGAGCGGGAGCACCGATTGGTCGAGTTACAGGAACAGGTCAGAGTGGTGAGATTACAATAGGATAGAAATAGGAGGATGTGTTTTTATTCCTGTGTTATGTTTTTAGTTTAGCAGATTTCCTACAAAATGAGGACCTAAATGTGTTTCCTTTAGGAGGAAGAACTCTCAAGATTGTGCTTGAAAGATTAACTAAAGTACATTTGTATTTAAAATAAATTAAAGTTTATAAAGCCATCAAATAAAAAGGAACATTCTCCGGGAATAACAGAAGAAAAGAGACACATTTAAGGCGAGACACGGCACGCAAAAACATCGTAGGTGCTACTGAAAAGTCCACTTCAGTCGCACTTACATGCACCAAACCTGCCAGTTTTAGTCCTATCAATATGCTGAAGGTTTTTACAGAAAAGTTTGTTCATATATCATTCATAGCCTGAATTATATAACATGTTATACCTAAAAACATGGCGAAAATTGATATTTTACGGCAGTATTTTCTGATTTATGGAGTGATAAAAAGAGATATCCAAAATCCCTTCTGTAGAAACTTTAGATTCTAATATGCCTGTCGTGGCTTCCTTCCTTGTCTTTCCACCAAGCCACTAGACGCCTGAAACAGACGGTTCTAACTCGTTTCTTTCCTTAAAGTACTCACAGTTTGAAGTGTTGCTTGGCCTCCGATGGTTTAGAAGATGTTGCGATGTGTTTGCTCAAAATAAAATAATAAACTTTTGCACATGCAACAAAGAAAAATAGGCCTTTACAATATTCAAAGGAAATAGGCAAAACTCAAATAAAACAACACAACTTAGGTATTCTTTCTTTCTTGGTGACTTCACAACTTAAAGGGTACTTGTACGGTTTGTATGTACGGTTACGAGTACGATTGAGTACGGTTAAAAACTGTTCCTCATCGGCATCTCTCAACAGGTTGCCCATCACTGTGGCGTTAGCACAGGCGCCGTGGGAATTGTAGTCCTTTATAGTGCGTTGACTGCAGACGTCACAATTAGGTGGCCTTTCTTATCAAATCAAAATACTGGCTCTAACAATGACTGCAAAAGAAAACAAGAATTTTGAACCTGGCTTTATCCAAAGTTCAGATGTGTTCCTGAAATGTATTAAAAATTGCGCATATTTAGTGACATTATGGATCATTTGCATATTTCAACATGCTATTTCAGAAAACTTGTAATACAAAAAACAATTGCCTTATTGTAAGTAATTAACTGGAGAAACCTCTAGCTGATACCTTTAAGTTACAAAAATGACCCTATTCACCTGGGGTGTCTCGCCTTGAGAGTAAAAAGACGTATTATTCTTTAAATGATAAAAACCGGACTGTGAGAACACCAAACAAACAGCTTCCAACAGACTATACAACTAAAACCAAAATGCATGTATTAAATATAAGAGACTAGAGAGAGTTTAACACGATTACGGGTTCATATCTTTATTAAAAAAACCGCATTATAGAGGAGAATTGCCTGAAATGCGGTTGTTGTTTTTTTGACAATGCAATATGCCACACATGAGTAACACCTACGTCACTTCCGGGCAAAAAGTACGGCCCCGCCCACTTTTGGGGGAAAACAACGCTGTCATTTGAACGGCGGTCAAAACAAACTCTGACGTTTTTGCCAATCCGATCAGAAATGTAAGAAAACCGTGGATTTGTGGATCTTCAAAGAGCCCGGTTACGATGGCCAGTCAGGCGAACTATAGAGAACCGCAGTGACGCGTCCTAAAACCCGGAAGTAAGTTGGCATTTTTACCACTGCCGGTTCCTTCGACAAAAAGCAACGGGATCTCTCCATAGGGTTTTGGAAACCATCTGAACTAAGGTCTGTGGTTGAGACACGTTGAAGAGACGGATCAGGTTTGTTCTAGGACATTAAATCATCAGCAGTGACCCCACTGGTGATTTCTGAAGAGTGGACGTGTCTGAGAAACGATGGTTGTTACCAAGTGGCTGAATAGGACTACAGAAGTCGTGGAGGCCGTTGTACGTCATTACGCCGAACACGTGAACACTCCTCTAAGTTAGTTTCTGTTCAGCTTGAAAGCAAGTCCCTGCCTCCTGCAAAGTGTTCAAACAAACGCTTCAATCAATCAATCAATGTTTATTTATAGCCCAATATCACAAATGTTACATTTGTCTCAGTGGACTTTACAGTTTGTACAAAATATCAGTATGACAATACGACACCCTCTGTCCTTAGACCCTCTGTCCTTAGACCCTCTGTCCTTAGACCCTCTGTCCTTAGACCCTCTGTCCTTAGACCCTCTGTCCTTAGAGCCTCTGTCCTTAGACCCTCACATCGTACAAGGAAAAACTTCCGGAGAAAAACCCACAGTTTAAAGGGAACATGGGAGAAACCTCAGGGAGAGCAACAGAGGAGGGATCCCTCTCCCAGGACGGACAGACGTGCAATAGATGCCGTGTGTAAATTGAAAAGATAATACATTTGCAACTCGTTCCATCTAGAATCTGTGTGTTTGAATCTGGATCTGAAGTTGGCGTGACGTTGAAGCAGCGAGCCTGCTGTAGTTCGTTTTAACGTTAGCATTTTGCTTCTGGCGACTAGATTTATGATTCGAAAATGATAAAAGTCGACATGTGGAGATTATCCGGCTGAACAAAACGTGATCCGTCTCTTAAATGTGTCTCAACCACAGACCTGATTTCCAGCTATTTTCCAAAACCCTATGGAGAAACTGCGTTGGTTTTTGACGAAGGATCCGGAAGGAGTTTACTTCCGGATTTTAGGGCGCGTCACTGCGGTTCTCTATTACAGTACATCATTGGAAATCGACGAGCGTGCTCGATATATGGTTAAATATAGCAGCAGGCGATCGATGTCCATAGATGAGAGTAACATCTACGTCACTTTACGGCCCCGCCTACTTTTGGAGGAAACCAACGCTGTCATGTGAATGGCGGTCGAGCCTGAAGCCACAGAGCTCCTTTCTTCGTAGAGGAAGTACAGAAACACTGAACCCTGGATTTGTTTTAATGTTTGAGGTAAACGACACAGCAGCTTTCTGGCATGTTAAAACTATTATTTTCCGCCTCGCTCATGAGAGTAACAGCTGGAGAAATTACGGCCTCGCCTACTGATTTTAATTTAACCATATATGGAGCCCGATTGTCGATTTCCAATGATTTCATGTAGTTGTTTGCCTGCCTGGCCGTCGTGATCGAGCTCTTTGAAGATCAGAAAATCCACAGTTTCCTTACATTTCTAATCGGATTGGCAAAAACTTCAGAGTTTGTATCGACCGCCGTTCAAATGACAGCGTTGTTTTCCCCTAAAAGTGGGCGGGGCCGTAATTTTCGCCCGGAAGTGACGCATGTGTTACACTCATGTATCGCTGAAGAGGATTGGGGCCACGTTTTGTTAGTTCTTTAGAGATCTGACCAAAAGGGATTGTTGTTTTTTTCTGACTTCAATCTCAGAATTCTGGAATTAAAATAGTTATTTCTGAAAAACTAAATTCTACGATGTTCCTGGTAGAGCGGGAGGGTGCGTATGAGACGGTGTTTGTGTTGTTCTGAATATCTTTCTGTGTGTTTGCAGCTGAAGGCGGTCCACGAGCAGCTGGCCGCCCTCTCGCAGCCCCCCCCCAAACCCAAGAAGAAAGAGAAGGAGAAAGAGAAGAAGAAGGAGAAGGAGAAGAAGCACAAGAAGAAGATGGAGGAGCCGCTGGAGCCCCCCCCCCCTCCATGACGCTTCCGACCGCCAAGAAAAACAAGAGCAGCAAAGAGCCCGTGGTCCTGAAGAAGGAGCGCAAAAAACCTGGGTAAGTGGGAGGGGTCGGAGAAAACTCAGAGTTGAGAAATAACTTCCATATTCTCTCTGAGAGTAAAGCGGTACTTTTACCATAACAACCCAATCAGCAGGAGATGAACTGAGAAGTGCATCCTTTTGGAGGAAAGACTCTAACATGTGGGAGAACAATTCACTAAAGTACATTTATATTTTAAATAACTTCAAGTTTATAACGCCATAAATAAAATGTAACAATAACAGAAGAAAATAACACATTTAAGAGACACACAACATATTAAGAGACACACAACATATTCTCTTTAAAGACCTCAAATTACAAGGACAAGAAATACAACTTAATAAGGAAAAATTGAAGTTTGCTCGATAAAAAAAACGTAAAAATAATCTGAAAGAAATGAAGGATTGAAGTCACACATTTCCAGAGAAACTGAAACAATAAAATCATTAAAAAGCATCCAGACTGGGAGATGGCCGTTCATTTAGGTTTAGAACTCTTGGGGTGTTTCTCAATGTCTAGGACGCTTGCTTGGTAGCACATGTTCTTCCGAGTCAGGTCCTTCAGAAGTAGGGATGCATATCGTTGACTTTTTTACGATACCGATACCACTGAAGGATACCGATACTCAACCGATACATATCGTGATACTTTGAAAATGTATCATCCCACAATTACTCCCATGAAGCGCTTTACGATATAGTTAACATGTCAAATGAATATTAAATTCAATTGTGGGACTTCTTGGACCTTTTAGTTCTGAACAAACAATGAAAGATACATTAAAAAATATGCAGAAAACCGATTATGGAATATCTTTTATAACACCCGCCATCAGGTGTGCCGCGTGAAAAGCACATCTTGTCAATGCAAACAGACCGTTATAGCACCGTTATAATTAATGTTAAACCTGAGATTCGACCAGAGAACAAATACATAATAGAATAATGGTCATGAGATCTCGGCACAAACAAACAAATCTCATCTTTGCTCACTGCCTTCTCTGGAGGAACTCTTCAGCCAACGTTGCCTCAACAGAGCAGGCAAAATAATTGCAGACTCTTCACACCCTGGACACTTCCTGTTTGCTCTTCTGCCCTCCGGTAGACGCTACAGGTCAATTCAATCAAGGACAAACCCACTGAAAAACAGTTTCTACCCCAGAGCCATACGAGAACTGAACACTGTCAAACACTGAACTAGCACACACACAGTTACAACTTGCAACTGCACTACTTTTTAATAGTTTTATTAATTTATTAACTGATCGACATCAGAGATGCCAAATATCATCCCTGTGTTTTTATATTGTAAACTGTATTTAAATAATGTGCGGGCATGTATGCATGTTGGTATGGATGTGTGAGCATATGTTTATGTGTGTATATGTTTATATAGATATATTTATTCGTTTTATGTGGAAATGCACTGCGAGGATTGCTTTTTTAAATTTCGTTGTACCTGGTGCGATGACAATAAAGGAATTCTATTCTATCTATTCTATTCTTCTATTCTATTCTTTAAAATCAACATTTGCCTTCACTGGTGAGAGAAAACAAATCCCATCACAGTTCATTTGTGGGACTTTTACCTTTCTAGTATTGAACAAACAATGAAAATACATAAAATATGAAGAAAAACGATTTTGCAATCTAATGGATAACACCCGCCATCACGGGACTCACTTTGAAAATCCATTTTTTAAATTTATTTTTTATAAAAGTATCGAAACCGGATCTGATTTCGGTACGGTATACCGTAGCCACCAGTATCCGGTATTTCGGTAATACCGGATACCGGTATGCATCCCTATTCAGAAGCGAGGCAAGAATCCTTCCTCGCCTCGGAAAATGAAGAATGGGGGAACAGGCTAACAGGTGTGCGTCATATGCGAGGCACCGCCTTAAATGGAGCGCGATTTCCGCCAAAGATTTTGGAAATTGGTCCGTGCGCAAAGCATTGTGGGTATTTTAAGACCATGGAGGATACACATGTGCAGCCTCGAAATTTCTCGCTACGAAGGACGCCGGCCTCGGTAGAATTCCAAGAATCCTGGACATTGGAACAGGCGGCACTCGATGACGTAGCATCCTTGAAATAGTGGCTCTGGAGCATCCTTCCTCGACATTGAGAAACACCCTTGGAATCTCTTGAGTTTTGTCTCTTTAGTTGTTTCCTGTGTTGTATGTGTCTCACAGATGTTCTAATAACTAGAGCGTATGTAATCCTTTGTCCCTGCAGGAAGAAGGAAGGAGTTAAACACAGTCGCCCGCTCGTGGCTCCTCAGCCCGGCCCGACGCCGCTCGTCCCCTCGGCCGCTCTGGAAGCAGAGGATGAACTGGGTGAGTCCAAATGTCCCTCTATTCACCTGGAGATCAGAATCAGGTTTATCACCAGGTGGGTTTACACGTACAAGGAATTTGACTTGGTGTCATGGTGCTTTCATAAAAGCAAAACAAACAAACAAATACAAATAGAAAACTATTTGAAGAAAAATAATAAAAAATATAGTAAAATATAGGATGCTAGTAAGGATGCCAGTAAGGATGCGAGATAATAACAGATATCAAAGGGGCACATTTATAATATTCCGGCCATGTTTCCACCCCAGATGTGTTCGGGGCCGTCACGGCGGAGCGGGGGAAGCCAATGTCGTACGAGGAGAAGCGGCAGCTGAGTCTGGACATCAACAAGCTGCCCGGAGACAAGCTGGGCCGAGTCGTTCACATCATCCAGACCCGAGAGCCGTCGCTAAAGAACTCCAACCCCGACGAGATCGAGATCGACTTCGAGACGCTGAAGCCGTCCACGCTGCGGGAGCTGGAGAAGTACGTGTGCACCTGCCTGAAGAAGAAGAAGAAGACGTCAGGTAGGATGACTCAGCACTACTCATTGTTGGGAAAACACTGAGTGTCCTCCTCCAACATGAGAGTAACATGATAACAAAGGTATCCCAACTGTAGCCGTGTACATGACAGGATGTGTGATTACCTAGAGCAGGGGTTCCCAAAGTGAGGTTGCCACCCCCGCGGGAGATGATTAAACATTTTAATTGTTTTAATTATTATTATTATTTGTATATAATAATAATAATAACGTGTGCATAGACATTTTTCAGGGGCAGAATTTCCCCGCAGCGAGGTTCCCCCCCGTTGACAATTCACTAGATCCTGAGATTGGAGCTCAAGCTGGGGACCAGGGATTATTAACATTTTTGAGATTTTGACAAAAAGTCAGAATCTTTTGAGAAAAATTCTGGATTTTCTGAAAAAAGTCAGTATTTTGAACATGACAGGATGATTACCTAGAGCAGGGGTGGGGAACCTTTTTCCTCTCAAGGGCCATTTCAATTTTTTCAACATCCTCCGAGGACCGTACAAATGATTGACCTCTGCTTAAAAAACCTAAAATCACAGCCCATTCATTTGGCCTTTCTTTCATGCTGTGCAAAGAAGAAGCAACCTCTGAATCCAGATATCTCACCATGACTCACGTATGCATGCACGTGCACGGTGTGGCATGCATGCTAGGGGTGTTGAAAATAATCGTTTCTACGATGCATTGCGATGCGGACGTGGACGATTCGGTCTCGATGCAGTGACGGAAGATAATCGGTTATAGCGTAGTAACGTTGCTTCCTGATTTTCCGGCCGCGGCTTTTCTATAACGTTTTTTTTTTCTGTCACTTTAATATCAAATCGGTCGGTGACGCAGAGATCAGGGAACAGACGTGACAGCGGCACAGCAACACCAAACACGGAGCAGTCTGCTTTATCCACCAACACAAGAACACCAGTCCAGAACCAACAGCAGAAGGACCCGCTCTGAATCACTCCGTGTCGCTGCGGCTCAGAGACTCAGCGATTTATGTTCTTCAAAGATAATCGCGTTACAATCATGTCAGGTTTTGGTGGATTTAATGAAGTCTTGGATTGCAGAGTATGAATGTCCTCTAGCTATTTGCAGACGATATATACGTGTGTAAAGTTTGTGAAGGCAGGAGGAAAAAAGCTTCCGCGATCACCGTCTCCTCTGTTCCTCTAAGCCCCGCCCCC
>NW_022992281.1:0-35568 GCF_902827175.1 Gymnodraco acuticeps
AGAGAGAGGAGAGAGAGAGAGAGAGAGAGAGAGAGAGAGAGAGAGAGATTTGAGTAGCTGCATCAGAAATGAGCTCCTGAACAAAAAGAGAAACTGGTAAGATAGCAGGGTTTCCCACACATAGACTTTACTTGGGCAGGTATATTAACGGCCGCCAAAGTATAATTCGCGAGCCATTTAGGTTTAATTTTTTTAATCTGTCCGCGAGTACGACGGCATCTGCGATCCCTCGCTCTACCCCTCGCTGTCGCGTGAAGGGTCTGCTTTATGCGCTCCGCACAGTAACCCTGCTGCGAGGCTCCAGCGAACAGTTCATGAGCGTGCTCACTAGCAGGGCCGGTCCTTGGCATAGGCAGTATAGGCGAATGCTAAGGGCGCATCAATCAATGGGGGGCGCCGAAAAAAAAACATTCATTTCATAACAACACGATTTCCCGATTTTGGATCAAAGTACGTCTTATTGTCTTATACTAACAGAACTACGCCTATATTGCGTACAGCGCCCATAAACTATTCCACCTAGAAATGTTTGGTTCTAAAAACATTCATTGTTCTAAGAATGTTTTAACTTCAATATTAAAAAAAAAAAAAATCTTCCCGGGGGAACATGCCCCAGACCCCCCTAGAGGAGGTGAGGTCCACCCCCCACTTAAATCCTGTTCAAATGGATAGGATACTAAATACATTTACACACATCTTGTGTCCATATCTTTCTGTTTTGGTGGTCATGCCACAACCGTGCATGCATGCGCAAGTCATAGTGAGTGTCTGCATTTTGGGGGGGGGGGGGCGCCAGCTAAAATCTTGCTCACTAGCGCACCTCCCCACCTCCCCCCGTTCATAAAGTCAAGTACCCCTCAAAAGGTCCGGTTTATTTCATTTTAAGGATGCGCACCAAGCAACATCTCCAGGTGCTCCTTTGAGAACCAGGGCAAAAAAGTTATGTGCACCCCTGGTTTTAAGTGTAATTTGGCTTGGCTTCCTATTTTTTATGGACATGCTTTTATTTTGAAGGAGAGTTAGTGCTGTTGACAGGAAGTTGTTGTTGCTATGGAAACAACGTGACGGAGATTAACGGAGAAAAGTAATATCTACATATAAAGATGGAGAAAGTAAACAATGAAGTTTATGTTTAAGTGTTAGCACCCCCCGAAGAGGCACAAGCTCTTACGTTGATATTGGAGATTTCAATAAATTCAATAAAATAAAAAAAAGAACAAATATCCGAATAACGAAATTGAAACCCGAATAGTACTCCAACGAACGAATATTTGCATATTCGGGTACAGCCCTAGTGGGTGGGTGGGCAGAATTGTTCCTACCTGGACCCGGGCCTCGGTGAGCTTGGTCCTCTGGGCCAGCTCCTCCCTTGTGTAGATGTCGGGGTAGTGGGTTCTCTCGAAGGCCTTCTCCAGCTCCTCCAGCTGCTCCGCTGTGAAGGTGGTCCGACTCCTGCGCTGCTTCCTCTTCAGAGGGAGGTCCGGCTCCGACTCCACATCGGACACCTCCTCCATCCGACTGCCTGGACACACACATGGAGGAGACACACATTAGTTCCGTGTTCGGCAGGTAGAAGTGATGCTTACTATATTCTCTTGCTTTCAACTCACATATAAAAACGTCAAAATACTCCATAAAGACAATGAGCTTCAACGCTGGGAATCTACTGATTCCAGTATCATTGCACATCACTGATCGTCTGTTTGTGGATCTTTTGAATTGAAAGCAATGCAGTTATTTTAGATGGTTAGTAAACACAAACTTTTCTGAGTGTGGAATGACCTGTATTTTATTTATATGGTCAGTTATTTTAGATAAGGACCCAAATATCTTTGGAAATCGTTTTTTCCGAGACACAAATGGCTTCTAACCTTTTGGTACATTTATTTTGTTGTCTCTGCAAAAACTAGGCGTACAATGAGATATTTCATGGAACATTTTAATTCACATTTCAAAAATGATAATATGTGATGTATTAATTCAACTTTACACCTAAACAGACAGCTATATAGTACCTGACCAGGAGCCATGTTTGTTCTGAGAGCTGTTTAATGTAACTTCAAAATATTTGATTCATATCCGCAGTTCCTTTTGGTTTTATTGCCTATCAATAACAAACTCAGAGGCAGTGATGCAGACTTTCTCAGTAGGCATGTTCACATCTTCTTCCAGAGACAGAGTGAGGCAGGAGGAACAACTGATGCTTCAAACGGCCCAGCCTGCAGAGAATCCTCTGTGTGGTTATTTATATGACAAAACAATTTTCTGTGCTTGCTAAGTACCATTCTATATCAAAACCTGCATATCCCAGCATCCCTCAGGGCACAGTGCTGAGTGTAAAAGTGGAATGAGGGGTGCTAATCTCTGCAGACCACCTTGGTTTTGTATGTAGCACCATTCTTCATGTTGAGCCTCAGGGCAGCCCAGACAAACACACTGGCAGGATGAAAATAGTCCCAAAATATTTATTTTACAGCTCATTTCACTCACACACATGTGTCCAGGCTGCTGTTCAGGAGGAGCCATGGAAGATTATCTGATGAATGTACATATATATTTCAAATGGAGCTACCCAGCTAGCAGGGAACGTTCTCACAACTATGGCTAACGTTACCTACAGGTTCTAATAATGTTTTAAAGAAACATTTTAATCTGATGTTCAAATAACCTTTTTAGGATGTTTGTTATTTCAAATAATGTTCCTATTAGGTTTAAGGTTAACTAAGACATAACGTTTTAACTGCAACATTCAGAGGATGTTTTGAGGATGTTATTGAGGCCTGAGATGACAGAAAGTTTTTTATAAAACGTTCCTTTAATGTGACAAAGGTGGAACGTTTTGCCTGCAACACTCAGATGTTCTTTTATAAAACATTCCCTCAACCAGGGCTCGACATTATAAATGGCCCGCTGGCCCGGAAGCACTATTTAGACACCCCGGGCCAGCATAGTACTTTCCACTTGCCCGCCGGGCCACAAAAAATATTGCTTTAAAAAAAAAAAATGTTTCCTGTGGTATTGGTATTTTGACTAGCAATTTTGTTAAATTGTTTCGTTTATTAACGCTACAACATAGCGTTTCGTGAGTCGGTTGTCGTTGTTGGGTGAAAAGCAAACAGCTGTTTGCTGCGGAGCGCAGCGCGAGCAGGCTCCAGTGAGCGGGAGCGTGCTCCTTCTTCACAGTCTATCGCGCCACCTAACCATTCGCCAAAATGTTTTTAATACGAGCGGTAGCCGGGCAGCCGGGCAAAACACAATCTTCTAATCAAAGAAAGTCACCGGAGGAGTTAAAGGAGAGTGACAAGGAGCATGAGAAGAAGAGGGAGAGAAAGTTTCAGCCAGCTTGATCGATGGAGTTGGCTTCTAGTGGTGCAGTGACGCATCCTAGAACCCTTTTATAATCTATCGATTAGATTTATGATTCGAACATTATAAAAGTAGGGTAGACATATCCGGCTGAACAAAACTTGCATTTATCAAACAGGTTTGTTTTCCACAGACCTTATTTCCAGCTATTTTCCAAAACCCTGTGGAGAAATCCCATTGCTTTTTGTCGAGGGAACCAGCAGCTTACTTCCTGGTTTTAGGATGCGTCACTGCACCTCTCTATCTGATGCCAATATAAACAAGGTCTTCTGTCGGCTCTGTACATCAATGCCGACCTATGCTGACAAGTAAGTGAAGAGTAGAAAATATAAAGGAAGGGCGAAATGTCCCAGCAGTTTAGGATAATGAAGGTTCTAATCTAATCAATTACATAGCCATTACATTTCTAACTCCTAATGACAGGAAGGCAGAAAGCGCATTATACAAATAATAATACTAATAATAATAATAGCAGACATTTTTTAACAATGACCACAATATCATTATTTTAATAAACCAAATAGTGGAATTGTACCCTTAATTGTACCCTTAATTTTACCCTTAATGTCTACCCCTGCCTCAATGTTACATGATAACAAAAGAAGAACATTTTCAAAGCAACATTCAGAAAATGTTTTGAGGATGTTATTGAGGCCTGAGATGACAGAACGTTTTTTATAAAACGTTCCTTTAATGTGATATGCTAACAAAGGTGGAACGTTTTGCCTGCAACATTATGAGGATGCTTTTTGGACGTTGTTGGGGTAACATATTATAGATGTTCTTTTATAAAACATTCCCTCAATGTTACATGATAACAAAAGAAGAACATTTTCAAAGCAACATTCGGATAATGTTTTCAGGAGGTTATTATTTTTTTACAAAACGTTCCTGTGATGGCAAATATTAACACGGTCATGGTCAACGTCAGATTTATTTCTAGAGCGCTTTAAAAAACAAACTTGTTGCATTTGTTTGAAAAGGATGTTTTAGAAAAAATCTGATGTCACCATATGTTCATTTTGAAAAAAACAACCAAGCACGTAATTCATGATAAGCTGTAAGCAGATATTGCATGTTTGCGGTGGCATGTGTGAGTTCCCAGCTAGACATTTTTGGTTCTAAAAACATTCTGAGAATGTTACCATTCACTGTTATATATCACACAGGCTCCGCCCTCTACTGGACTCTATGGGTACTACTCTCTATCATGCTGTACGTGCATTCACCTACTGAGTTACGTAAACGTAGCCGGCCAATCGGGGCGAGCCTACCTGAATGCGCGTGCAGGCCCACAGTATATAAGGTGGCTACGCCCTCCGACCGTCATCCTACACCCTCTTCAGCGAGCGGCATAGGAAAGACAGGGCCCCCAGTTAGAGGGCTCCGCCTGTGCTTATATAACTAGGGTTACAATACGTAACCCCTCGTTATATATCACACAGGCTCCACCCTCTACTGGACTCTATGGGTACAGTGGGTGGAGCCCCGATGTATAAACGCCCTGTCGTCCAACAACATCAACCCATCACACTGCCCCTGACCGGCTTTTGGCTAATATCCAAACTGTGAGTTTTTATAGTTGCATTTCCATGGTTCAACTACGGTTAGCTTAGCTAAATTCCCTCTCAGAGTGGGATTGAGTGAGTGAGTGAGTGAGTGTGTGAGAGAGAGCGAGTTGTATATTAGGTTGTACTGACACGTATTTCTATAATTTTTCAATGAGTGAGGCTAGGCTAGGCTAAATAAAATAAACACATTTATGTTTGTATATGCCTTAATGCTTTGCTGTAAGGCCAGTCAGGCTCAAGGACTGAGACAACAGGGGACAGAAAGAGAGGCACAGAGAGACATACAGGGAAAAAGTCAACAAGAGCCTCAGGGAGAGACACAACGAGAGGCACAGTTGGAAAGTGTAGAGAGACAACAAGAAGCAAAGGGAAAGAGAGAACAAGAGGTACAGTTAGAAGCAGCACAGGGAGAAGCACAGACAGGAAACCAGGTAGGACAACTGAAAACCAGGACCGCAACAGCCCATACTGTGGACTCCTGGGGATATGACTGGCTCTGCTATGAAAAAGAAAGCGGTATCATTACCCAAATCTGGTGTAGCATATGTAGGGACTACTACAAAAGGAGTCAGGGAAAGGGTCCTTTGCACACAAGTCAAGAAACCATATATTTCAGGGACTACAAATGTTAAAAAAGACACTGCCAATACACACAAGTCGAAACCCCATGCTACAGCATGTCAAGTTTTCACAGCCCCAACAGTTACCATGACTGAGAGTGAGACAGTGCAAAATCTACAAAAGCTACATGATAAGACCAAAGACAAGATGTGCAAGCTATTTGATATAGCATATACTGTGGCTTACTGTGAGCAGCCTTTCCGCCTGTTTAAAACCTTAGTGTCCGTGGAAAGGAAGCATGATGTGGAGCTGGGGGTGACGTATCATAACTCAAGAGCCTGTCGCATCTTCATAGAGCACATTGCGGGGACCATGAGAGACCATCTTCATGCTTTGGTAAAACATAAGCCATTCTACTGCTCATTGCTCTTTGATGGAAGCATGGACAAAAGCATATCAGAGAAAGAGGTGGTCAGCATCAAGTTAATTGAAAATGGCACACCAAGAATCAGACTACTTGGGTAAGAAGTACATTTTTATTCTTCACATTCATGTGTTTGGATAATTTTGTTTTGGTATGTTTTTGATATCAAGCTTTTGTATTTCTGTAGTCAACTCTCATTTCCGTTGAATACAATAAGAGCTGCCACTCAGCGTGAAACTATTTAAATAACTTTATGTAAATAATTGTTTTTATTTTTGTGTGTGTATGTTTTTGCTTTTCAGTTTACAGAGCCAGAGTCCTGTGATGCTGCGGCAATACTGAAGGCCATTAGAGAAATGTGTAAGGAGAACCATCTTAACCTCAGTAACTGCTTGACTGCAACAGCAGCTGATGGGGCTTCTGTCAATTGTGGGACGACAAACGGTGTCCTTACTTAAAATATTTTGTGATGACCTTCTTGGTCAATGTTTTTGATAACATTGTTCGAACATTATGCCCTACTATTCTTAAAACGTTTTCAGCGGGAAGTTTTATTTTGGTTACTAGAATGTTCTTCTGAAAGATAGGATAACGTTCTCTAAAAACATTCTTCACATTTTTGGTGATAACTTTCTTAAGATGAGCGCATTGAGACAATGAATAGGACGTATAAAAACGAATTTGCATGCCAATATTCACTCACATGCACTTATAATCACACTAAGGTATGCCAATTAACTACGGGGGTCCCTCAGGGCTCTGTTCTTGGTCCCCTCCTCTTCTCCTTGTACACAAACTCGCTCGGATCAGTCATTAGCCCGCATGGTTTTTCTTACCACTGCTACGCTGACGACACCCAATTAATTCTGTCCTTTCCCCGCTCAGAGACCCAGGTCGTCGCACGCATCTCTGCTTGTCTAGCTGACATCTCTCAGTGGATGTCTGCTCACCACCTCAAGCTCAACCTTGACAAGACTGAGCTGCTCTTCCTCCCGGGAAAAGATTGTCCAACTCTTGACCTGACAATCAACATCGGCACCTCAGTTGTTTCCCCGACTCAGACTGCAAGGAATCTGGGTGTGACCCTAGATAACAACCTGTCCTTCACTGCAAACATCGCTGCTACAACCCGCTGCTGCAGATACACGCTTTACAACATCAGGAAGATACGTCCCCAGCTGACTCAGAAAGCGACTCAGGTTCTGGTCCAGGCTCTCGTCATCTCACGCCTAGACTACTGCAACTCCCTCCTGGCTGGTCTACCTGCATGTGCCATCCGACCTCTGCAGCTCATCCAGAATGCAGCGGCTCGTCTGGTTTTCAACCTTCCTAAATTCTCCCACACCACTCCGCTCCTCCGCTCCCTTCACTGGCTTCCGGTAACTGCTAGAATCCACTTCAAGACACTGGTACTTGCTTACCGTGCTGCGAATGGATCTGGCCCTTCCTACATCCAGGACATGGTTAAACCGTACACACCAGCGCGTGCACTACGCTCTGCATCAGCCAAACGACTCGTTGCGCCCTCGCTGCGAGGGGGACCCAAGTTCCCATCGGCGAAAACACGTGGGTTTGCTATCCTGGCTCCAAGATGGTGGAATGAGCTCCCCATTGACATCAGGACGGCAGATAGCTTGCACATCTTCCGGCGCAAACTGAAAACTCATCTCTTTCGACTCCACTTCGAGCGTTAGAACGATTAACGAAGCACTTTTATACTAATAAAGGACTGGATTACCTAAAGCCAGTTGAGTAGCACTTGAAATGTTTGGCTCTATGAAACCTGATATACTTATATGATTCTGTTTTCTTCAAGGTTGTGTCTTCCTGGTCGAATGTACTTATTGTAAGTCGCTTTGGACAAAAGCGTCAGCTAAATGCAATGTAATGTAATGTAATGTATGCAGGCCCACAGTATTCAGAATATCCAACCCAGTCTCACGACATTTCGTGTTATAGTCACGACATTTAATCTATTGATTCGTGTTCACCAACACGATTTTCCCCTTGTTTCCGTGTCACACAAAGCAATGTATTTCTATTGATAGTATGTTTCGTGCCTGCAGCACATATTTTTGTCCGTTCGGGTCTTGGAAGACCGGAAGCTGTGGGGTTCATAAAAACATGTTCTTACTCAATATCAAGCCACGATTATTGCTTTTATTTTAAATCGTATAAAGTCGGACTCTTTTTGTCGTCTGTGAGGAAAAGAAATGGGGCTCAGAGCCTCAGAATACTGAAATCTGTATTTTTTGTAATCTTTTTTTCCTACTAATTTGTTATTCTTTTCTAAATAACACACTGTTATTTACTCACCAATAACACACAATTATCCTTGCTTTTATTTATTTGTTTAATTCCATAATCTCAGGCTTTTTTGGCATCCGTCAGGAACTGAATTTCAAAATAAAAATAACCGGAAACAGACGTAGGCCTATAAGGGACATTTTGAGCATCATTGAAATACACAGCCACTGAACTGATTACCCAAGATCCTCAGCTATGGGTTAAGCTCGCTGATTGGATGTTTTAGCCGCAATGCATGTAGGGATATGGTGTTAATGCCATATCAAATCCGAAAAACATTTCTGAGTTTAGGATGGCCGAAGACACTACACTACCCATAATCCCCAGCTATCGTTTAGGACTACTGTCCCCGTAATTAATCTTCAAGCTCTGGGATTGGATGTTGGAGTGGCAGTGCGCCAAGGTTACGCCGAGCATCAAACAGCTGTTTGAAATGGAACGAAACCACGCCAGACTATCCAAAACTGGAATCGAACAGTTAAAATAAGTGCTTCAACATAGTTAACATTGCAGGAAAGCAATATATTAGACGTTAAGTACTTTGTCAGGCTTAATATTTATCTGTAGATACCCCCAAAGCTTTTTTCTTATTTAAAAGAAGACCTTAATCTAAAGTATTATTTAATGTTTAAATAAAGGTTAATTCGTTTTTCTGTTTTGCACCTCCTCCTATTAATATCTTTGTACATCCAGCACTAAACTGTTTTATTGTAGAGATCACTTATTGTATCGTCTTTTCTATCTTTTCTATCGATTTTTTATATTGTATATTTCTATCATTGACCTTCTACTTTCCCTCTATGAAAGTATGTACTCTTAATATTTTTTTCATCAAATATAACACAATAATTCAATAACGTGCTTTAACCACTAGGCGGTGCACACAAGGTACACACAGCCATAATAACTTTGTATTATTAGTGTAGGACACTTATGCATGTACAACATCTGAAGATGTGGTTTTATTCATGCTTTCACATAATTTTACAGCATATTGCTATACTATTTCAGACTCAGTATTTACATTCTTATATTCAAAGAAAATCAGTAATATCTTTAAAAACTACAAGTCCTTTTATATCAGCTGTGCACCGTTATAAATATAACCTATCTACGAATTAGATCAAATGTAAAAGTCAGCCGAATTAGTGTTGATACTGCAAGGAGACGTATTGTGTGAAGAGAAATTGAAGATGTTGTTTAATTGTTGATATATTTATGATCCACATCAAGTATTCAGTTTTTTCATTTCTTCCAGTTTTTCCAAAGGTCTTCTCATCAGGGCTCTATAAATAAAGAACTACGGCAGATCTGTAATATGTAATGCATCCGAACCGTGTATTACAATGCCGTTATGTGATGACTTTCAAAGAGAAAAGCAAAAACACTCGGAATTAAGTATTATTTTCTTTAAAAAAAAAAGTTTTTCGGATTTGATATGGCATGAACACCATATCCCTACATGCATTGCGGCTAAAACATCCAATCAGCGAGCTTAAACCATAGCTGAGGATCTTGGGTAATCAGTTCAGTGGCAGTGTATCGCAATGATGCTACGTCTGTTTCCGGTTATTTTTATTTTGAAATTCAGTTCCTGACGGACGCCAAAAAATCCAGAGATTATGGAATTAAACAAATAAATAAAAGCACGGATAATTGTGTGTTATTGGTGAGTAAATAACAGTGTGTTATTTAGAAAAGAATAACAAATTAGAAGGAAAAAAAGATTACAAAAAATACAGATTTCAGTATTCTGAGGCTCTGAGCCCCATTTATTTTCCTCACAGACGACAAAAAAAGTCCGACATTATACGATTTAAAATAAAAACAATGATTGTGGCTTGATATTGAGTAAGAACATGTTTTTATGAACTCCACAGCTTCCGGTCTTCCAAGACCAGAACGGACAAAAAGACGTGTTGCAGGCACGAAACATACTATCAATAGAAATACATTGCTTTTAAAATCGTTCTGTGTGACACGAAAAAAAGGGGAAAATCGTGTTGGTGAACACGAATCAATAGATAAAATGTCGTGACTATAACACGAAATGCCGTGAGACTGGGTTGTAATATCATATGTGTAAAATATCAGAAAATAATTACACTTTTTTTCTCACTATAAAGGTTGTGTCTCGTATGTAGGTTCTAACTGTTAGATACGCTATCTGGCCATGTGTGATTTGTGAGGGCTGCGTATACAGTAAACAGTGTCCGCTGTTTATGCATATTGGATACAAATCGTTATTGCACCCTTTAGATTTGAGACCGACAAACATATAGAGGAACGGACCGACTGTCACTGCCCGTCCCTGAAACCCCTGTTAGTGTTTGTATGTGTTTGTTTCTACTGTGTCTCTCTCTCTCTGCCTGCTGGTCTGCTCGACACGGCTGGGAGCAACCTCCAATAAACCACACCCTGCAGCCTGCACTCATTCCCTGCCGGATTGTTGCCGGGAACGGATTGTTGCGTGCCGCTCTAGCTTTTTACCAGCATATTCTTTGACAACTTTGCCTGCTTTTGCCTCACACTCATTTTTATGTTTCTCCCAGGAGGAATCCAAGGCCTTCCACACTCCCAAGACCAGCCAGGCCTCTCCACCCTGGAACAACTGTTTCCCACTGCTGCCATAACCAACCTCCACTCCCAGCCCTCTTTTCTAATAAACAAATGTTACTTTCACCAGCTGATTCCGAGTCTGATTCTGGGTCCCCTCCAGTACATGTGACACTGGCTGCTGGTCGCATACAAAAAAAAGGCTTCTGATACATCGGAACGATAAAGCACGTTATCATACTCTAAAATAATAACATTCTTGCAACATAACAAAATCTAACTTGCAGCTGAAAACGTTTTAAGAACAGTAGGGCATAATGTTCCAACAATGTTATCAAAAACATTTAAAAAAGGTTATCACCAAGCATTTTAAGAATGTCTTTAGAGAACATTATCCTACCTTTCAGAAGAACATTCTGGGAACCAAAATAAAACGTTCAGCTGAAAACGTTTTAAGAACAGTAGGGCATAATGTTCTAACAATGTTATCAAAAACATCTTAAGAAGGTTATCAAAAACATCTTAAGAAGGTTATCAAAAACATCTTAAGAAGGTTATCACCAAACATTTTAAGAATGTGTTTAGAGAACATTATCCTACCTTTCAGAAGAACGTTCTGGAAACCAAAATAAAACTTCCCGCTGAAAACATTCCTAGAACAATGAATGGTAACATTCTCAGAATGTTTTTAGAACCAAACATTTCTAGCTGGGAACCTACTGCCCACCAGGACTGTCGGCAGTTATAAAGACATTATGCTCTGCTCTAGAGGAATATGACATCACAGTTCAGGTGAAAACAATTGTCATATGGGAGCTTGAGAAAATGGCAAATATATTATTTTTAAATGTACACAATATTTGAGAGAAATCTAAAACGTGAACACAATAAACAAAATTATTGATCACCCTTCAAAGTGTCAGAAAATAAGCAAAATATGTCAACAAATGACAGCATGTTGCTAAAAAGCAGCTTTATTGACTTGAATGATCTTGTTGCTGAAAATGCTGGACATAACATTTAAAATGACAATCTTTAAGCTTAGAAAGGCAACCTCAACTGTGATTTTTGGTAAACTAAACATTTATATGTCTGCATTCTGTTTTCATAATTGAGCAGTGATTTTCTTAGAATCTGACTGACCAGGAAATGTAGATAAAATGCAGGAGAACATGTATTAGTTAAATAAATGTATTGTGTTGTGAATCCTGGGTATTTAGTAGAGAATTGAGAGAATGGAGAGCAGAGATGCATATTTTTCTAATGTGTGTTTGCTTGTTTGTGCAGAAGTTGCTCATGTGTTGGTGAAGTGGAAAAGAAAAGGCCCATCAAACGGGCTTAGATAACTACAGGGTTGGCTCTGTACTTTAATTAAACGAGGAATTATGGGATTAGTGTGAGGCTCCCATTACAGGCCACTGGAAGAGTCTCAGCGAGAATATCTTTTTGTATTCCCCCCTGGTTGCCCCCCTTGAAAGCTCCCGCGAGAGAACTCTCAGCGGATTACATGTGGCCGCAGGACATGCTGCTGCATTAATTAAATCAATTCTTTCACTGTTTAGTCCCTGAAATATTTGTTTTCCAAAAACTAAGGTAGACAATATTACACACATCTCCAGAGAAAGAAATGTAAAGTATACGTCTTGTTTGTAGCTGGTAGGGTTGTGGAGGGAAATGGGGGGGGGGGGGGTTGCAGCAAAGCAAAGCAATTTGGCACTAACTCAGTGTGACAACACTTGAGGCCGCTGCAGTGGGCTGGGATCACTTCCCCCCCCCCACCCCAAGAGTCCTCGGGGTGCTGCTGCGACAGGATGGACTCCATTTGCTTTGCCTCCACATGCGGCTGGATTTAAGGGAGGAGAGGGCAGAGGTGTGTATGTGTGTGTGTGTGTGGGGGGGAGGTAAAATGAGGCTTCTTCGCCTCACAGTATTTCATCTTCTCCGTCCTCTCTGTCTCCGTCAGTCCTCTGTGGTCAAACGTCTGTCAGGCTTTTTCTTTCTGGCTTTCACCTTGTATTTCCTTATGTTCAACAATCCTTTTACCAAACCAGTCACCACTTTCTCTTTCTCTTGAGTTTTAGCTGAGTGAACCTCCTCAATTTACAAAAGGCTGAAGGAGGTTTCATTAGTCCAGGTTTCGAGGTATCTGTCGTACAGATTTCTACCTCCACATTAACACAGAAGTGTGTCTATGCAGAGACAGTGTCCCTGTCTCATTAAATAATAATAGGCTACTGATAATTATATTAAGTGTTTACAGAGAAACCGCATAAACACAGTTATCTGTTTTACCACCTTTAATCATTAAATACAATGTGGTGGCAGATTACAGTTATGCCAGGGATGTTTGAGAAGCAGAGCTGAAGACAAAGCTCAGGATGAATGGACATCTAAAGGCAGCCGTGTCCCGGGAGTGTCCTCCGCACTGAGCAGCAGACGGGTTGTATTGGATGCTCCACACTCGCTTTGGAACGCAGCACAATAAGCTTCCCCAGGATGGAGGAGAACAAAGTTTGACAGGCCGTGGATCAGGAGGGTCAGCTCTCTCTCTCCAGCTGATCATGGAAAGCAGATTATGCTAATGAGACAGACGCCTTGAGCCGATAGCGGGGCTAAACCTGGACTTCATCTTTGTCTCCAGCAGATCCCTCGATCGGCATGCTACGTCTTATCGGAAGAATGAGAGCATGGTGTAGCTCCACACACACACACACACACACACACACACACACACACACACACACACACACACACACACACACACACACACACACACACACACACACACTGCAACGCAATCATGCTGCAGTATAAATAACAGCCTGGTTTTGTTGCGAAGAGAATACGATCAGCATATAAACACAGCTTTTATTTTCTCTCTGACCATTGGCATCATGTGAAGGAAAATAAACACACACATGCACATGCATGTGCATAAACATACACCCACACACACACACACACACACACACACACACACACACACACACACACACACACACACACACACACACACACACACACACACAACACACACATACACACACACTTAGATCTAAACTAACAATTATGGTTAAAACCATCCAAAGTCAGTTATGCATTGTTGTGGGTTGTATACTTAATGATGGTAGCTGTAATTCCTTTGTTCTGTTCTGGGAGAGTGATTTATTAGTATTATAAGTATTTTAACACTCAATTGTTCTTTTCAGAATGCACACTCAGTCTGAGTCTATGGCTTTGAAATTGTGCGTGAAATACACTGCTTGAATCAATAACCCAACTGGGTGAAATGTGCATTGTTAATGCTTTGCTGATGGTAAATACTGACTCTAAAAATATAGGAATCTGTATGTTTTAGAGTTTAACAGGAGCATGACCTGTGTCAATAGTTTTGTGTTATCTTCTGTAATCATATTGTGCACTTTGTGGTTGAAACTAGTTGGCACTTTAAAATAAATGAAGGATTTGAATGTTGTTTCATTAGCCTACAGGATCCTTCAACATCACGCTGCTCATGGACAGACAGGAGTCCTGCAGGTTCTGGTGACAAACTGTTTCCCACTTTGAACAGTGCTTATGGATAACGACCGACAGAGCTCCGTGAAACTCATTATGGGTCATTTTCAAAATCATATTAGTTCCAGCATAATTACCCTCAGGATCTGCTTTCAGTGTAGCTGCATACTCTGACCGTGGAACACACATACTCAACAACTGATCAATTTATTAGTGCCTTTTCTTTTTAAAGTGGCATGCTGATGCTTCACAACAGCATACACAGGGTTTGTTTTTGTGTGAGAGATGAAAGGAAGAGAAAGTCTCACTTAAAGTCTTCTCCAGTGTGCTGTCTGATAAAGATCTGTGCTATCTGCTCAGCCTGAGGGCAGGATTTATCCCACCTGCCTGCTCTCCACCCTGCACACACTCCACCTTCTCACACCTCCACCAGCCGGCTTTCAGGTGACGTCAGGTTTAGGTTTATTGCTCAGAATCACAGACCAGCTTAATAACATTATACATCTTACTTCGTTGGTGTAAATTCAAGTTATTCAAATCAGTTTCGAACTATATACTGTTGAACATGGGTGTCAGTTTGTACAAAAAAGTGGTGGGGACACTTTTATCAGATTTAAAAAACACTACTGCATTAAGCACTCCCCACAAACACACATACATATACGGTTTATACCAACACGTTCTCACTCCCAACCCGTCACATGTTGACGGTCGGTCAGGGCCCCTCCCCGTCACTCTATTACGGACAGGGTACCCCTTGAGAGTCAGTTTTCAACAGGCAGGGCGTCCCATTGACTTGCATAGAGCTCCCTGAACGTTGGTAATAGACGAGTTGGGATCGCGGCGAAATGCTCTCCGCAGATCCATTCTCACAGCGTTTATCAATATTTTTCTTACTCAATATCAAGCCACACTTATTGTTTTTACTTCTTTATTTTTAATTGAATAATGTAGGACTTTTGTTACTGTCAGTTATGGGGAGAGTAGGGGCTCAGAAAACTGAAATCTGTATTGTTTCATCGTTTTTTCCTTCTAATTTTGTATTCTTTTCTAAACCACACACTGTTATTTACTCAACAATAACACACAATTATCCTTGTGTTTATTTATTTGTTTGATCAATAAACACAAGTTAAAGTCCGTCAGGACCGAGGGTCGGAGCAGCTCATTTGCTTTAGAGAATTTTACACCCAGAAGTAAGTATTCTCTCCGCTTCGCTTGACAAACCCTGTGATAGTCCTCAAGCTCTGTGATTGGAGAGGGTTACGCCGAGCCTCGAACAGCACTTGAAATGGGATGGAACCACGGCAGACTGTCCAAAACTGGATTTGAACGGGTCCACCGCGTCCCCCCCCTCCCCCACCCCGTCCCCAGAACTACACATGCTGGCTATTGTGTTTCGCAACATGTTCTCTATCTATGGCACGTCTCTACTGGGAGTTGTCGAAAAAGACGTTTTCGTATTTCCCATAATAAGAAGTTGCCAGTATTAAACTGTGTACATCCCTGGAGGTTTAGGGGATAGGAAACACTCACATTTAAAACATATAATTAATAAATGGGTGAAAATGGCTTGTGCCCATAATGGGCAGCATTAATATATATACACACATGCCAGCTAAGGTCAGAAGAGCTTTATTTAACAGCTGGTCTTATGTCTGTGACCCCTCCTGTTGTTCATCGATAAGCCTGAAACATGCACTTGTCAAGGTTCAGAGGCACATTTTGCAAATATGGCAGTAGCCATCGATCAGCTTAAGATAAGATATACTTTATTGATCCCAAGTTGGAAACATTTGCGTTACATCAGCATGTGTAACAGTTAAATATGCAGTGGTGTTTATTTGTAAATAATTTAGTATAATCACACAAATTCTGTGTTTTATATTTAATAATTCTGTGTTCTTTATTTATTGATTGTTCAATACCTGACAAGGTCGGAGATGAAAAACTTGGGTCGCAGGTTCCTCAACAGTGCATTACAAGACATCTATCAATATGTGTGTGTACCTCCACCATTAAACTGTCGTATTCTGCACATTTCTTATACTATCTACATACATCTTATAAGAGTATAATACATAATATCAGTTAAAATAAGTGCTTAAACATACAGTAGTTAACATTGCAGGAAAGCAATATATTAGTACTTTGTCAGGCTTAATATTTATACCACCAAAGCTTTTTTCTTATTCAAAAGAAGACCTTAACCTAAAGTATTCTTTAATGTTTAAATAAAGCCTTATTAGTTTGTCTGTCTGTGTCTCCTATTAATATCTAATAATAAAATAATACATTTCAATAACTTGCTTTAACCACTAGGTGTCCCTTTCTATCAGCTGTGCACCGTTATGGTGTAAATATAGCCTCTCTACCAATTGGATCAAATATAAAAGTCAGCCGAATTACTATTGATATTGCAAGGAGACGTATTGTGTGAAAAGAAATGCAAGATGTTGTTTAATTGTTGATATATTTATGATCCACGTCACATATTCAGTTTAGGCGGCAGTTCTTCCTGTTTGTCCAGAAGTATTCTCATCAGGGCTCTATAAATAGAGAACTACGGCAGATATGTAATATTTAAGGCAGCTGAACCGTGTATTACAATGCCGTTATGTGATGACTTTCAAAGAGAAAAGCAAGTACACTCGGAATAAAGTATTATTTTATTTTTTTTAAATGTTTTCGGATTTCACATCAACAGGAAGTCCGGTTAACTAAAATGTCCGTGTGGAACAATACCCCAACCCATAGATCCGTGGGTGAATAATGTCAAATGTCAATATCATTTACATTTACATTTACATTAAAGTATTTCGTGAGGCCTTCTAAAATGTTTTAAATATAATTAGGGTTGTAGTTGAAGAGTTTGTAAATTATTGCGTTGCCTGGCGATTTAATACATTAATGTAGCCTTTGTTTCTGCTAAAAGAGGTGTCGATCTGGGGCAACAAGAAAATCGGCAAAAAATAAATAATTATTATATTAATATTTACACTAACTAACCGACCGTCGGGGAGCATTCTCATGGCTTCTATTGTCAACGCTATGGGAGGTCTATGAAGGTCTATGGGACGCCCTGCCCGTTGAAAACTGACTCTCGAGGGGTACCCTGTCCGTAATAGAGTGACGGGGAGGGGCCCTGACCATCCATCAATATGTGACCGGTTGGGAGTGAGAACGTGTTGTATATACACATACATACAAATGCTTACAACACTTTTTAACAATTAGTGCAGTAACTATGCTACTATGCTATGCTACCAGATTGAACATGTTATATTGTGCTAATAAATCTCAAAGTGTACAATTCTTTGTGCATGCTATTTTCAAAACATTTTTATCAAATGAAAGTAGTGGACAAAATTGGCCGTTTCAAAAAGTGGTGGGGACATGTCCCCAGTGTCCCCAGTATAAATGATGCCTATGCTGTTGAACTGGTTTTGGAGGTACAGCATTGACTAACAGAGGAACACTTTTTGGAGCAATTAACCCAATTCACAACATTAACTTAGGTTTTAAACCCTTAACTTCATGCCAGAAAGGAAGTTGCAGCACTGGTAGTGAGGAGGCGGGATGAATGCACAGGCAGCGGACCACAGATTATGCGCAGAGTTTGCATATGCATGTGGTCAGCGGGAGATAAACAAGTTTATTTTGTTTCGTCACCCAACCTCGCTACATTTTTCACCCATAGCAAAGGTCACATCAAAATAAGCCAAAGAAACAGAGAGGGTGCAACAATCACAATGTGCACTCTGGGACAGTGAAGGGAGAGGTGGATCTGTGGATCTTTCTGCTGTCTCAGCTGTGAGGCTCTTTGGACGCTCCCCAAAGTGGGCTCACCTTAAACAAAGAGACCCGGGAGCCTCCCAGGGCCTTTCAGGGTCCACAGAGGCACCTCGGGGGGCCTCGGCCCCTCCACACTATGCAGGACTTCAGTAAACACTTCCAGACTGAAGCACTGAAGCTGAGCAGCGGAGCAAAGTGCCGCCTGCATATTTACCAGTTACAGAGGTCAAACGGTGCTGAGGCATGACACGGAGCAGAGATGGGGGAGGTGGTTAGATAAAAAACTGGTTTTGCTATTTAGGTATCATTTTTGAAACTCCCGACCGACAGCATTCATCAGCAAGGGTAAAATACAGCTTCTAAAAGAAGCTCAGAATTAAAGTTATCGTTTTTCAGTGTACATCCTGCTATGGTAGTACATCTCTCCAACCATTAGTGTGCTTATTAAACTAAATTAATTGTGTGCGTGCCAATGCAAATCAAATATTCAAAATGATTCTTGTCATCTAACGAAAGAGGAGTTTAACCAACATTTCCCACAGAATACTAAATGTTTTTAATGGATAAACAGCTCTCAGTGGCTCGTTTTGCATTCCATAAATATGTATTTTGTTGCACAGCTTACGGTAATATCAGCTACAGGTTAATTGAATTTTTGCTGTATGTGCATATTTTCATTGAACTTGCAGATTTGTATGGCTCCTCCGACAATACAGGGCCTTGGATTGAAGGTCTGAACATTCGACTAATTGAGGCCAAAGCCAAAGTTTTTTAAATGTATTCAAAGAAAACAAAAGAAAGTAAAATAAAATCCGCCAGTTGGCACCAGCAGCCGCTCCGGCAACAATAGCCTCCGATTCCAAACCAAGTGAGCAAACTGAGCTGAGGCTACAGCAGCTCCACACTCCATTCACACAGCAGCATTGTTCTGCCTTTGTTCCATTACAGCGGCAACACCATGGTATTTAGTCTCAACAAATGCAGCAAAAGTGTATAGTAAGCAGCAGGAGTGGAGTGTGTGCAACGTAGGCAGTTTTACAATGATGAGTAAAATATTTGCCAACAGATTGAGAAAGTCTCTAGCTCGCTCCCTGTGCTGTACAACTGAATGGAACAATCCCAACTTTGGTTGTTTCAGAATAAAAAATGGTGAGTGCAGGGCAGGCACAAACAGATGGAAAGCTGCAGGATCTGTTAGCTGCGCTCTTAGTGAACGCTACACAGAACTGGCTCTGAACTCAATCCAGTCCACACAAAGAGGCCGGCTTTATCAGGGCATTATTTCTTAGCAAACTGCTATTAATGCAAAGTCTTTATCTTCTTTCCTCCCCAGGCACTGGCGTGCATGTGTCTTTATTTAGTAGATAAAAAATAGCCATAAACAAAAATTGCAGACTGTCAATATAAACACTGATAAAGATTAAAGCTGGGAGAAAATATAATAATAAGAGGCCCTCTTAAGATATATTGGACACCGCAAAGCCCTCAGTGGACAGCTGCAGGCTTAGAGAAAGCAATTGCAGAAGTTTTAAAGAGCAAGAGAATAATCGTATTTTGGAAGGAAGTAGATTAACAATCAGAGCAGCGCAGAGCAAATGAAGTGATTTCTGCATGTGGACTCTGCATCTGGAAGTTTGGAATGCACTCTGAGATGTTTGTAGGACATGAGGTGAGTTGGCTGCTCGTCTCCAATCGAAGCTTTCCTGATGCCAATCTCCTATTCAGTGTGTGTATTACACTGTGCAGTATGTGCTCATAAACCAGTCAAATTCACTTGTGCAAACACAAGAAGACTGTCAATTCCTGATGCTGCCTGAAATGATTTTATTTGAAGTAATAAATCATATTGCAAAGTAGTACATTTCACTGATCATCAGAATAATCATTTTTATGATATTACCTTTACCACGGCTCATATTGAAGGCGTTTATCTTTAACCTCTTTAGCCGTGACCGTAGAAAAAAATAACTTCAATAATTTCCCCAGAATGAATCAGGAATAGCCAACATAAAGCTGCATATTGCTATCAGGTACGAAACTGATTTGGTTTACTTACAAAGTTAATCATTTGTAAGTAAACCAATTTCTACCATTCCAGAGTCAAATGCAGATGCAATGAAGGGAAAATATGATTTTTTGCCAAACATAAAATCTAAATGTCAGAGGCAACATCTCCATTCTAACCGAGTGGCGGCTGGCCCATAGGGGGGCGATAAAGCGCCGCCCTCTCTAAACCACACACAACAACATTATTATTAATACTACTAATAATAATAATAATTATATAAATTGTCAATATTTGTGTGTTTAAAATATGGAATTCAACCAGAAATATGTGTAAAATAGAATTTTAAAATAATTTGCGCAATATATATGCTTTTCCTAGTACACTGTATGACTGAAGTTTAATTATGGGGCAATGGAGAAATCGCCCCACGGAGGCGGGTCTCTGTAGCAGGTTAGCCAATTTCTGATTCAAGATATGAACGTGTGTCAGAAAATGTAGCCAATCAGCCTCCTCAAAACTACTACCAGAGGGGCGATTATTTTATCGCCCCAAGTAAGCAACTGCTACGCAGCCGGGCGACGCCCACAGGATGGCGGTGAGGAAACACAATGAGGAGGTGGATTAAAACAGGAATATTTTATCCAAAATAATGAAGTTGTGTGGGGCTTTTGAGCTGGCTTTGTGTGGGCATGACAAGACTGACTCTTCAGTCAACCCTGGCATTTTCAGGGGATTGGTGGATTTAGTTTCCTCCCTGCACACTGTGCTGGAGGAGCACCTGAAGACCACCACCGTTTTTAAAGGCACTTCAAAGACGTACACCACATTGATTTTAAGAATAAGAATAATTATTATTAGTTTGTTACATCTTCAGCTTTTTGTATTACTGTTGACTATACCGTTGTTCTGTAATATATACATATACATTTATTATATATATATATCATATACTATACATATTTCCATACATATGTATATATATGATATACATCATATATATATATATATACATACATACATACATATATGTATGCAAGTATTGCTAATGCCATTGTTTTTAAGATTGTGTACATAGTCCTCAGTCTCAAATGCTTAAATTGTTTATGGAGGTATTACAGTTTAAGACTAAATGAACACTGAAAACTCCGTTTTTTGCATGAAGTCATACTGGGATGTTTGCTGAAATTGATTGCATGTGGCACAGAGAAGATTCCACCAGCCGCCACTGCTCTAACCAACTGCACATCTCTCTTCCCTGCTGACTGCTGACTAAAAAACACAAAAGGACCATTTATTATCCGTGTCCAAACATCAGGTGATTTTTATATTGGCTGTTTACTTTACAATATTCATTTCCATATTACCATTTTATAAAAAGCATTTGTCTCCTAAACACATTACAATAGTAATATACACAATGAATATTCATTTGAACTCCACCTGCTCTTAAATTCAGAAAGATTATATTTATACAACATAAATATTAAAATGTCTGTCATGGGATTTGTAGACCATAATAATAATATATAAAAAGATCTTAGATCTTAGTTTTAGTGTAAAGCCAGCCCTGTTTGAAGCTGAGTGGCTCCCCGCACTGAACCCCCCCCCCACAGCTGCTGCAGGTGAGTGTGTGTAAGAGCCACAAACTCAAAATACAACAGTAAGAAAAAGTGTCTGAAGAGCAAAACATGGGAGATCTTATGTCATGTTTCTTTTTAAAAGGTATTTAGATTTTCTTTTTTGTTCCAAAATAAAAATAGAAAGTCAAAACGGGAACCCAGTGACGCTGCGGTCCAATGCTGGTCGGACCAATCTTTGGATGAGGACGTTCTCCAATTATACCAAACGCAACAAACTGAACGGGCCAACACTGGTTGGACAACAGCCCAGGGCTGGCTTGCAGGAACAAGGAGAAGCAAAGACAGCCCCCCCGCCCCCCCTGCAGAGAGGGGTGATACAGAGACAAAGTGCCAATTCCAGTAGAGGGACAGGAAAGGGATGGAACAAGAGTTAAGGACAAAACCTGACTACTATTGAGAAACCGGTCACAGTCAGCTAAACGTCTGGAGGCTCCGATGCTAGCGCTATCCTAAAAGCACACGCAACGCTGGAGAGCAGAAGACAGAGACGAGAGGGCAGCCAGAGTTTGGAGCTGGAGGTGAGGAGGGGCTCCAGGCCCAGAGGTGGGATCAAACAGGGGGAGAGCCAAGTACACACAGCTCTAGGAAAGACCTATCGATGTAAACTGTCTCTTAACTTTCTACACAAAAAACTACCAAAAGCTCCAAAAGGTCAACATGTAAGGATTCCAACTTCAAATGTTTTTCTGCAAGAACATTTAATTGTAGCCTTTCCCGGAGCTCATCTGTTTTCTCATTGCTTCATTTTCTCTCTCCTTAATATTCGTTTTTTATCAAATGAAATGAAACCACTTCAACATAAAGAACATTATTTCAGGCAGCCCAGCTCCAGACGAGTCGAGCGCCGTGTCTTCAGATGTAGCTCAGCCCGACAAGACACCTGTTGCTTGCAGTGGATATAGCAGGCACTTGGTTTAACTTCCACCAATCAGAGTCAAATGGGCAGTGAGTGCACCACAGCAAGCCCCCCCCCCCCCCCCACTGCAGATGTACATTCATTCATTGAGCAGCATGAGAAATGCCGCTCAGCTCGGCAGCGTGGAGGAGAGGCTTTGCTTTCAGCGTTTTGCTGTTGTCTAGCTCAATCGTGTCACTTTGAGGGAGTCTATTCAGAGGTATTCATGCATCTGCCTTCAGGACACAATGGCTGCCACTTTATAAAGTGTCAGCCTGCTTGCCACAGGCCTTTGGTTCATATTGTTTCCTTTTCTTTAATAAACTTGGAGGAGTTCATCAACTCTTTCAATGGCAAATGCAGGCACAAAATGACAGCCGGGCCTCTGGCTCCATTTAAGGCTGTATTTCTCTCCTTTTTCTCTAGTTAGCAACTGTAAGCAGACATCCAGGTTGCTTTGTGTCCACACGCCCAACATCTATGGCAGCCTGAACAGGGCTCAACATGCTAAACAAAGCACACATTAAGGCCAGAGCACATTCTTCATACAGTCCTTTTTTCACTTTTCAAATGTGAACCTCCTGACTCCTGCTAACATCAGGCCGTCCCTCAACATTTTCACTTTCACCAATATCCCACAAAATGTACCCACCAACATTTGAAAGCAAATCCCATTCATCAGTTTTGATCAAGTAAATTGATTTGTGATTAGATAATGATGAATTATTGAAAACCAACACAGTATTTGTATAGAGATCATGTTCGTATGAGAAGTACTTTGGTTATTAACTTTTGACCTTAGCTTTCTTTTTTTTATATAGACATGTTATTTATTGGGAGAAAGCCCTTGAGATCTCAGGCAGACATCTTTAGGCGACCAAAATGTAACAATTAACATTCATGAGATGACGCCAGAGTGTGGAAGAGTTCATCCATTAAACAGGGACGACACTGGGGACCACCTGTCAGTCACCAGAGACCCCCGTCCTACACTGCACGGCTATCAGCGTCTATTTCACTCTAGGGGGGACCACCACTTACTAAATGAACATCATGCTTTATTAGACCTGAACATTCAATATGGATTGTTGGGTTAAATAAATCCAAAGCACACAAACAGTGATTGTAATTGACTCTGGTTAAAACATCATAATTCACTTCATGTAGCTGCACCAAGGATACGGAGTGACAGTGTGTAACAAACATCACTGAGGGAACACCGCACTGTGCTGGCGGCTCACAAAACCTCTCACACAGATTTAAGAGTTTGTATTTATTATAGTTTATACTGTATATCCTTATTTTGCAATATTCTACTTTTTCTTCTTGGAAAAAAAGGTTTGTCTGTTGTCGACAAATCCAGTGATTACTTTCTATATTGTTGAAGAAATATTTGTATTTGTATGTTTCTAGAATGTAAATTGCGCTAACAATATCAAAAGAAGAGAATACAAAGAAACCAATCTGCAGATCAAATGATGGAAAGTATTCAAAGCAGAAGATCAAAAAAGCTGTAAAGAGAATACATGAGAGATGATCTCGTGTTTCTAACTGCTTATATCTGATGAAAGCTATTTAACTAACAATTCAATTATAATTAGTGCAGTTTATTTATTATTGATAATGCTATGATGATGTTCCTTTCTCTAATCATTTGAGATAAATACTGTTCACAAAGTATTTTTTACAGGTATCAAAATGATCCATGCAAATGATTTGTTTAAATATAGCATTACTGATATTAAGTAAACGTAATTTATGACTATGTAATTATTTGTCAATAGTCAAATAAAACCAGGGTTTCAATTACGATCAACAAACCACTTTTTTCTGATGGTTATTTTAAAGTGTGATTTTATAAAGACGCGCACAAATAATGATTTCACTGTTGACTGTTTACTACATGTGAAAAAATCCCTGCCATCTTCTATCCCACCTAGTGTCTCATTTATTGGATTTATATATTATAATATTATAATGTATATTTATATATATGGTTACTTTCCACACAGATGTATCAGCACGAGTCACGCCTCTTGTTATTACTATTATATATATATGTGTGTGTGTGTGTGTGTGTGTGTGTGTGTGTGTGTGTGTGTGTGTGTGTGTGTGTGTGTGTGTGTGTGTGTGTGTGTGTGTGTGTGTGTGTGTGTGTGTGTGTGTGTGTGTGTGTGTGTGTGTGTGTGTGTGTGTGTGTGTGTGTGTGTGTGTGTGTGTGTGTGTGTGTGTGTGTGTGTGTGTGTGTGTGTGTGTGTGTGTGTGTGTGTGTGTGCGCGCAACATATTCATTCATATGTAATGTAATCCTGCTTGCTATAATTGAACCTGAATTCTAATCATTTCAAACACAAAATAAAACAACGATTTTTTGTAAATGTTGTCATCAGAGTGTTTCCACAGATGCAGTGTGAACCCTTCCCCTCATAAGAGCGTTTTTAATATGTGTCTCAAATGATTTCAATGCAGTGACGGAGAAATAGCCATTAATCCACTTTCATACCTTTCAGTAGCGTGAACATTTACTCTTTCTGCCGCAGCAAACTGTGTACATGTGAGGTCATTTCCTCACCAATTACACAGGCTGATGCGTTTGGTGATTTCCTTCATGGGTTGATGAATAAGCTTCCAATAGATCACAGAGTCTTCTGTATGGAACCTTTAAACAGGACTGTAGATATGCATTACGGCATTTCCCAACACTGGACACATCCAGTAATAACATGCACACTACGATTGTTATTTTCCCTCCGTCTCTATGATCATACTTTGCCCAATCGTTTTTTAAATTTAATGGGAAAAGCATTTTACAATAGGATTAACGTTTAGATGAATTTTGTATTTCATATGAAATGTTATCTTTATCTATCCGGTCTCTAAGTGTCGGGCAGACAGTCATTCCACAGGATTCTTTTTGGACATGAACAGTTTTCGTCTGAATTTCATCTTTTCAATTTTTCAATCAATCAAAGGCTATTTGAGGTTATGCTGTAGATGTAAACAATGAGCACAGGATCTTTGATTTCAGCAGCAACTACCTTTGTCCCTGTGTAAAGATTAAAGAATAAACTGGAAGACAGGGTTTCCTTTTTGGATCTCCCTATAAATCCAGCCGTGTGTGACCCTGGCTGTGGCCCCGGGCCCCGGGAGTTCTATTAAAGCACATGTCTCCCTTTTCCACCTTAATACTTGCATTGTTTTCTATTCAAAAAAAGTAACATAAAAGAAACCTCTAGGTTTCTTTTATGTTACTTTTTAAAACACATTCTAATGTGTTTTATGACTGGTCCATCCGTCCAATAGAAAGACCCCGAATGATATAAGAATGTTTTCCATGTTGGAGATTTTGGGACATCAAGTCATTCAAAATAGTTTGATAAATGAAAGATGTGAATATAATGTCCATGTGAAGTGAATGTGACAGTGCAGACTGAGCTGGAGCTGCACTGCATAAGGGGGGGGGGGGGGGGGCACTCGCTGAGGGCTCAGTTAAAGATCAGCCGAGTGTTGACATTTTATTAATTTGTTGTTGCCATATTGTTTGTGTTATGTTGAGTCATTTCTCTGTGCCATTGTTTTGTGCATGTCCTTTTTAAATGGGCTGTTAATGGCCATGGCCCCCCCCCGCGCTGACGGCTCTTTGTGCCCCGCTCCTCTTTTGTCGCTGATCAGCCTCCCATCGGGTCACCAGAGAAGATTCTTGGCATTTGCCGGCCTCATGAAAGGAGGATTAAGGGACGGATAGTGAACACTCCATGGCAAAGAAGTGGGCTGCTATTCTCCTATTCAAAGCCCCCACCCCCCCTTGTTCAGCAGCTCCCCTTTATATATATTGGTTTACTCAAAGACATCACTAAGAAGTCCTAAGTGCTCCTGGAAATAAAAGAGAATCAACAAGTAGGTCAGCCCGACCGAAGTGCTAACGGATGCTGAAGAAGAGGGGACCCTGCTGCATTACAGGGACAACTCTTATGTATGTAAGATGTACTTATTGATTAATCTAAATGAATAAGCACTTTTAGTTTGGTCTCATTTTACAATCATCGTTAGCTCGATATTTTAAGACTTAGCATAATTTTGCCAAACGTGATTTATCTCAATATTAAAATATATAAAAATCATTATACAAATAGTTTATTGTATGTATATTTTACAATAATATTTGACATGAAATGTCCAAAAACACATGGGTAGAAATGTATTATTTTATGAGATCAATCAACAAATGATTTATAAATGGTGACATTTGCATGTGTGGATGCGCTGTCAGCGTGAGACCATGTGACGCACGTTTCTAGAATGGATTATATATTAAGAAACTGAAATGCAGTGGAATCTAAAACCTTACTCACACGACTCATTAACGGATGGCCTTATTGATTGTGTTATTATGCAATTGTTGGAGTTTTCCTAGTAAAAAAATGTTTAAATATTTGAATGACTCATACAACCAAATAAAGCATCTCATGTTGGCTCTCCTTTGTGCTTCTTCCTCCCTCAGAAGTCTTCCTCCTCTCCTCTGAGCGGCCACAGTGACCCAGTTCCCCGATGATCAGAGCTCCTCAGCCAGGCCTTTAGCCCGGCACTTCACATACACAGCGACTGTGTTCTCAGGCTGGGTTCATTAAGCATGTGTTTCAATCACCATGTTTAGGTGAGGCTCTTTGCTGCATGTCATCCCTCCTCACATTTCCAAAGACCTGATGTATCAATAGCAAGAAGCCCAAATCAAATGAAAACCCTAACCTGTGAGTAGCAGATCTAAACCTGATCCCACAGGAGCGCTCCCCCCCAGCCACTGGCCTCCTCAACAGGGCAGGACCCCCCCGACACAGACTCACACTACACGTTACACACTGTCAGCGCTCCATTAGGCCTTGTGAGTATTTCTCCTCCTCACGCTGCGCACTGTGAGTACAAATGTAATACAGAGCTTTTTACACAGCCATTTGTATTTTTTTTACAATTGTTTATATTTATGTTTCTTGTAGACCTTCTTTTTGGTTTTTACATAATATTGTTTTTGTTTAATATTGTATTTTTTTCTTTTTTGATATCTGTTCCTTTGTTTCTGTATGCACCAGTTAAACACAATTCGGATTCTTTTTGTGATGTTTCACCAAAGTAGTTAAAAAATCGTCATAAAAAATAGATAGATTTGAAGTTAGCTAAACTTTACATTTTTTAACATTTAGGCTTCACATTTGTCCACTGTCGTTGATTCTCTAGCAGTTATACGTGTCCTTTAGTTACTGGCTGCTGTGAGGACAGTTGCAAAAGGTCAGGCTTGATTTATGACAAAACTACATTTTGCATCATTCTGACGGAATAAATACAGTTTCCAAATGAATATGTTGATGCTATGTATGACACAATGTGTTCATTATTAAATGTGTCAGCAGATGACGGCTGCATTATTCTGTGTACGGTCAAACATGGTCTGCAGTTCTGTGATGAAGCGATTCACAGTGAGGAGGGGAGCAGCAGCTCTGAGACCCACTAAAGCTTTTTGCTTCATAAAAGAAGTGAAAGTGAATCCATTGTCATAGAAGGTGAGTGTATTTCAACACAAAGATGATCACAATTATGAATGCTGATACCACTCTTCTGTTCTCCACATGTGCTTCCAGCCCTTTTGACTATTTTGTTATTATGTCTCTTCAAAACGTGATGTCGGTGTGAGGCAGCAGGGGAGAAAGGGGAGGTTAATCCCAGTCTAATACACTGATGCAGCCCAGGACCCGGCTGCCATGATTGTGTTATCTGCAGCCAACATTTGGGTCTCCCTCAATTTCACCCCGGCAGAAGGTCTGGGAGAAAGTGCAGAGCGCTGCCCGGGGAAAGAGTTATTAAAGCTGCAGAACTTCAGCTGCGTAAAGCTCCTCCGTCACTTCACTGAATTTGTTTGAAGTGCTCTCTCCATCCTCACTGTCAACCTTTTTTCTTTCAACCGGGCTTATTCCACACTCCCAAACTGATACTCGTTTTTCCAACAGTGGGTTGTGCATATCTTTGGGTAGCAGCATGTTGACAGAATGCTGCCTTAAACTGCCGATGAAAGAGAAGGCAGCAGTCTCCAGAGGTCACTTACACCGTCCATTACACCACCCACATGAGATGTTAGGTCCTATGAACACATATTAAGTGGAAACTATCATATTTACATGACAGTAATGGGATGATTATGATGATTTGGTTGCAGCTTTTCACACAGCTTCCAAACAATTCAGGTGAATATAATAATAACAGCTGAGCAGAACTGCATATTAGTCAGTTTGGTTGGAGAGAGATGAGGACAGAAGCATGTAGGCTACTGTAAGAGCTGCATGCTATGGAATCATCTCATAAATGCACATCGGAATATGGATAGAAAAGCTCTTCAGTAAATATTGATTTAAAGTGCTCTTTTTTTTGGTGTGTTTAGGTCATTGTGTGACAGAAATGAAGATGATTAACCCTCCTGTCATGTTGGGGTCAAAACTGCCCGATTCACTACTTTCATCAGTCATGCATAATGTGTTTTACATGTAATGCCTCAAGGCCTCATGCTATCCTCCAAAGTAGGAACATATACAGTTACTGATCACCACTTTCATTGAATGTTGAGTGGCTTGGTCCACTTTGTAGCACCTGAGGTGTTCCCGCTCAAAAGGGACCCTCATAGGAAATGAATGGGTAAAGATTGTGTCTCTCCATCAGATCATTCAAAACCAAATCGACAACCATGTTGATTTTGTAATACATTTTCAGTATTCTTTGTATATTTACTGCCGTTATTAATGTAAATATTTTGAGATATTGATTACAGCTTAAAGGGAGTGATGATGATGAATGGTTTTTGTGTTGAGCAGTTAAAGCAGACTGCTCAAATCTCACGGGGAACACCAAAGCAAGGGGAGAAAGGAACAAGCCAGGGGTTCATTTGCAGCTAGTTTAATTTTGCTATATATTGATGCGAGCATGAAAACAGTAGATTATCTGATGGAAAAATACTCATCCATGTGTTGAGTTTCATTCAGCCGAACACTGCTACTCACATTCTCCCAGATTCTGCCAACATGCCACCAAAAACTATATTAAAAGCAAATCAAATGAATATTTAAATACAATCCAAACAACACGAGAGGAAACCTTCAAATGTGGAGAGTTTGCGCCGCGGGCAGCACACCGCAGAGCGCAGAGATGAAAGTGAAAAGAAATAAAAGGCTCAATTTAATCTGCTTTAAAGCCTCCACAGAATGCATGAGCCTGGAACTGTGAGAGTGAGGGCTGATAGGGGATAAATATATTTCTTACCATGCCTCGGAGCTATTACACCCCTCTGCAACACTGACGACTATTCATCAGACACCGGTTTCATTACCAGCTGTAATAAGCTAAATCTGCAAATTATGAAAAGCCAGCCGGGATGACAGGGAGACACCGCTGATCTCTGAGGAACAGGAAACACTTGATGGCGTCTGAGAAACATGTCAGCAGTGGTGGTCAGGAAACAGTGAGGCCCCAACCCGAGGACCGGCTGATCACCCCCCCACACACACACACTGAGGAACTGAGCCAGCACCACACTGTGTCCAAAGCCAACACTGACAAAACCACTCAATATGTAGAACGTTTATCTGAAAGTTCACCAAATAAATCTGGGTATTTTAGACAACTGAAACTTTAATTAAATGTATTTTGTCATCAGATTTCACATAACTGTATAAGGTTAGTTGAAAGCAATTACATTAAGGTTAAATACAACATATTATGTCCAACTTAATATTATTGCCTTACTAACCTAATGTGAAATGTGTTGACATAATACATTTAATTAAAGTCAACATTTCAATTTCTTCAGTGTAATATAAATACGCTGTTATTTAGAAATATGATAAAGAATGTACCTAAATGTCCTCCTAAGCATCAGGGCAGACCCCATGTTCCTCTGGCCTATCAGCCTCACGTCCTCCTAAGCATCAGGGCAGAGCCCATGCTCCTCTGGCCTATCAGCCTCACGTCCTCCTAAGCATCAGGGCAGACCCCATGTTCCTCTGGCCTATCAGCCTCACGTCCTCCTAAGCATCAGGGCAGACCCCATGTTCCTCTGGCCTATCAGCCTCACGTCCTCCTAAGCATCAGGGCAGAGCCCATGTTCCTCTGGCCTATCAGCCTCACGTCCTCCTAAGCATCAGGGCAGACCCCATGTTCCTCTGGCCTATCAGCCTCACGTCCTCCTAAGCATCAGGGCAGACCCCATGTTCCTCTGGCCTATCAGCCTCACATCCTCCTAAGCATCAGGGCAGACCCCATGTTCCTCTGGCCTATCAGCCTCACATGCTGAGCCTTCACATTCACAGCCTTCACATTCTGCACATCCCATTAAGATCTTGATATATTTCAACATGTTTTCATATAATTGTACGTTTAAAGCTAATTTAATTTGTGCATCTTTTTGTCATGGTGGATTCACTTAGGCCTAAAAACCAAATATATATCTATTTCGATCGCATTTAAAAAAAGTTTTAATTCTGAAGCGAACCAAACCCGTTTCTCGGCTGAACTTGTGTGTGTGTGTGTGTGTGTGTGTGTGTGTGTGTGTGTGTGTGTGTGTGTGTGTGTGTGTGTGTGTGTGTGTGTGTGTGTGTGTGTGTGTGTGTGTGTGTGTGTGTGTGTGTGTGTGGGGGGGGGGGGGGGGGGGGGGCGCGCGCTGTCAGGCTGCTGTAATTGATATTGACTGGTACAACGCTCCTCTGTCAGCAGTGCCACGGGAGTACCCCCCCCCACACACACACACACACACACACATATAAATAATGAAGAGAAGAGCGCGCGGAGACTAAACACCGTTTAGGCCCAATTTGTAGCCGATTCCCCGCGCGCCCTCTCCTCCATGCCCTCGCGCCGGCAGCGGCCTACCTTTGTCTCCCAGGATCCCGTCGATGCTGTGTTTGCTCTTCTTCTCCCCGTCTTCATCCTTCTTATCACACTCTTCCTCATCATCCTTTTTTCCAAACCGAGCTCGAAGTACACGGCTGATCGAACTCACTGAAAACACAGAGGCAGCTTCAGCAGGCTGTTCATCACAACAATAATCCTCATAAAAACACAATAACAACAATAACAATTTATATAATAATAGCAATAATTATAATCAACAGTCAAAATAATAATAAAAAACTATAACAAGTAATAACAATAATAATAAGCGTTATATAAAATAGCAATAATTATAATCATTATAACAATAATAGCAATATTTATAATCAACAATAATATTAATAATAATAAAAAATAAAAACAATAATAATAAGCGCTATATAAAATAGCAATAATTATAATCATTATAACAATAATAATAATAATAATAATAATAGCAATATTTATAGTCAACAATAATATTAATAATAATAAAAAATAAAAACAATAATAATAAGCGTTATATAAAATAGCAATAATTATAGGCCTAACAATAATAATAGCAACAACAACAATAATTACATAACCGTGAATAATGATAACAACAATAATCATAATCAATAACCACCGTTAAATGATAATTAATAAACAGTGTTCTCTCTCAGTCTCTGTCAGTGAATCAGCGGGTATTGAAGGTGGATCTTACCGGAGCAGGCCTCACCTGAAGGGACCGAGCTCCGGTCACACACGCCGTCCTTCAGCAGCTTGTCCCGGATCTCCCAGCTGAACATGCCGGGGTTGTCCCGCTTGTACTCCTCTATCCGCTTCTCTACGTCCGGCGTGGCGACCTGCTGCAGGGGGGGGGGGGGCAGCAGGACAGGTGATTACAGGCCCTGAAATGTGTCAAAGTAGCCTATCTTTATATCATTATCCTGACACTGTGCGGCTCCTCACCCTGGGCTTGCTGCCTCCGATGGCCCCGGGCCGGATGGAGCCGGTCTCCTGGTAGCGGCACAGGATCTTGGACACGCAGCCGTGAGAGACGCGCAGCTGGCGGGAGATGACACAGGGCCGAATCCCATGGTGGGCCATCTCCACTATCTTGTGTCGGATGTGGTTGGGCAGCGGCCGGCCGTTAATGAAGACCCCCCCCAGCTGGTTGACCCGGCCCTGGCCCAGAGGAGTGGACACTGGGGGCCACAGACACACTCAGTTTGAGTTTTAGGTGATCGGTAATCATGAGGAACTGTCGAAGGAAATGTTCTGATGGAAATGTTGAGTTTCTTCTAGGCCTACATGTTATAATTCGAATAAAATGAGGCCTGAAAATATCCACAGGCCTCCCGATATATTGTAGCATATATGTATTCTCTACATGGCTGCAGTAAATGGACATCTGGGTTAACAGAGGACCGGATCCACTTCACAGGATCTGAAGAGCTCCATTATTCAGCAGCACGCTGTCCAAATATTGGAGTAATCCTCCGTGCTGTTTATTCGATTCATTTCATTTCCACTTGAAAGACCCCATGATTTGGTTAGAGACTGTTAAGTGTTTTATTGGGATTTAGACTCAATTTAAATATGATGACAACGTGTCCACTGGATGATAATACATGAAGTGCAGACCGGGTCCTGTAATATTTAGCCAGTAAAATAATAATATAATAAGGATGAAAACAAAGAAATGTTAATGTGTGAATTTTTTCAAAACAAACAAAAGTTGAAGCGGCCTAATGTCGCCCCGTGAAGACGGACCGGGAAACTCGATTGCACAACGAAAAATAACACAGTATTTTACGCACGAAAAACATGGAGAAAAAACAGCTGTGCCTTCCTGAAGTGATTTTTAAATCTGCACAAGGACGCCTTGTCTATTTACTAGTCATGTCTTTCATTTTTAACTCTGCATATTTGTAATTGTTCACACAGCTCTCGGGTTCTCAGTGTAAAGGCCGGCAGGCTCCTACCTTCCAGAGGGAATCCGGTTCGGGGGTAGTTCTGTCCGGGAGCAGGGCGCATCATCCGCGGTACCGTTCCTGGCAAAGACGACATTAATACAAAAACACACACAAAAAGAAAAGAAAAGCAAAAAGACGGACACGGTTAAAGTCCAGTTCAAGTGCAGACTTGTTGGTCACACGTGTGAGGAGGGACACGGGGGGGGGCTCTGAGGGAGCAGTGGAGCGGTCCTCACATCTGACAGCAGCCTTTTAACGGTGTGAGGCTGGATCACTGACGGGGCCCGGATAAGTCTGGACCATCCGGGCTGCAGGGGGGGGGGGGGGGGGTCGCAAGCACCGATAGGTTCTTGGAGCTTTCTCTTTTTCCCTAGAGAAAAGCTCCAACAAGTTGAAGCAGCCAATGGGAACAAGGGATAAAGACACCAACACACACACACACACACACACACACACACACACACACACACACACACACACACACACACACACACACACACACACACACACACACACACACCACACACACACACAGACGCATACACACACACATATATATATATTGACACTGGCAGCTTATTTTCAGTAAAATACATGAACAAGTAAATGTGAAAGCTCCGTTAAAAACTGTATACAAATATTGTGTAATATTAAAGGCTATTATTTAAGCAGACGCATTACACTCCACAACTGCTACCATTATAACGAGTTAATGGGAGAAAAAAACATTTCACATTTTTCATGGAATCATCTAAAAACAAACACAATTCAACCTTTATTAGCATAATCTCAGTGTCTGTCTGTCTGTCTGTCTGTCTGTCTGTCTGTCTGTCTGTCTGTCTGTCTGTCTGTCTGTCTGTCTGTCTGTCTGTCTGTCTGTCTGTCTGTCTGTCTGTCTGTCTGTCTCTCTCTGTAAAAGTTCTTATGTGGAGCCATTTGCTTTTTCTGGTACTGATTGCCGAGTCAACAATAAAGCAGTTTGGTGTTTACGGTCATTTGGCACGTGTATTATACAGTTTTTTTCAATTGCTAAAACACATTTTTGACAACAGGGCTCATTTTCCCAAAACACTTAACACAATTCGCAAAACACCAAATTGTTCTTGCAAAATGAAGCACTGCACCCAAAACTATCTACACTTACCAAAACCTAACTTTTGCACCAAATGGCACACATTTCACTCATAGTACAAGCCACTTTGTCCCACCAACACACTGTGGCGCTTTATCTAAAGCACACTCATCTTTTCCCTTTATGTAGATAATTCTGCATATACAGATTGTTCAAGTCAAACATATGTGCAGAGACAAAAATATACTGTTGTTATACTTTTACATTCCTCCCAAATAAATTGGTGCAACGTTCATGCAGAACCAACCCGGTATCACGGCAAGACGTGAACATGTGACGATTTACCATGCTGGGAGACGTGAAGATGTCACGATTTCGTCCCTTCAAACGTGACAGTTACACGGTATTGTTAACCCACGTTAACCAGTGGAGAAATAACCGGAAATGCCAAGCAAATGCTACCCCGACGGTCGGTTGTTATTGTCAATATTAATATAATAATGATTTATTTTGTAATAGTCACACTCGATTACGCCGATGTTCTTGTTGCCCCAGCTGGTCGACACCTCTTTTAGCAGAAACAAAGGCTACATTAATGTATTAAATCGATGTTAATCCATGTGTATGGATGTGGAATTAACGGAGGTGACATTGTGCGATTGCGTTGCCAGGCAACAGCTTCGGTTCATGTTAATTTACAAACTCTTCATCATTTTTATTATTATTGTGGCGGCTCGGAAGTAGACGAGAATAGCCGATTGCAGCTGGGGGAGGTCTCTAAAAGCTTGCCTGAAGTCGGACAGCTCGGAGTCGGCCTGACTTGGTTTGCAATGGTGGAATTTGCGTTCTTCGTTGCAGATGAACAATTATTATATCACTACAAATGAATGACTCAAGTGTCTGTTCATTTTAATACAAATCAATACAAGGGGGGTTGAATCATACATGTAAAAGACAGAACAACTACTTCCGTCAGTGGTCTTGACCATTGTATTT
>NW_022992282.1:0-47500 GCF_902827175.1 Gymnodraco acuticeps
AAGAAGAAGAAGATTGTTACGACTGGGGCACAGACGAAAATGATAGGACCAAAATGCACGACACCAGACAAAGATGATTCAAAAAAGGAATTTACTTAATGTCATGGCCATTTCTACTGATCATATTTCCATTGTTGAGGTCTACTAGAATAGATAAAACAATGTCACAACATTATATATGCTTCCGTTAGGCAATATTATAAGGAATCATTCTGTAAATTTTCATTGTTATGCGGATGATACTCAACTATATTTATCAATCAGGCCTGATGAAATTAATCATCTAAATAAAATTCAAGACTGCCTTAAGGACTTAAAAACGTGGATGACCTTAAACTTTTTGATGTTAAACACGACCAAAATGTATTGTTATTGTACTTGGCCCGAAGAATCTACGAAACAACTTATCTAAGGATATACTAACTATGGATGGCATTAATTTGGCCTCCAGTGAGACTGTAAGGAATCTTGGTGTTATATTTGATCAGGATTTATCATTTAACGCCCACATAAAATCAATTTCAAGGACCGCCTACTTCCATCTACGTAACATTGCAAAAATCAGGCATATCTTGCCTCAAAACGATGCAGAGAAACTAGTCCATGCATTTGTTACTTCAAGGCTGGATTATTGTAACTCTTTATTATCAGGGTGTACCAAGAAGTCAGTCAAGTCGCTTCAGCTGATTCAAAATGCTGCAGCTCGTGTACTAACCAGAGTTAGGAAAAGGGACCACATTACTCCTGTTCTGGCTGCCTTACACTGGCTCCCTATAGAACACAGGATAGAATTTAAAATTCTTCTTCTCGCCTACAAAGCCCTTAATGGGCAGGCGCCATCTTACCTTAAAGAACTCATTATACCCTACTGTCCTACTAGGGCATTGCGTTCCAAGAATGCAGGGTTGTTGGTTGTTCCTAGAGTCTCTAAAAGTACAATGGGAGCCAGAGCCTTTTCTTATCAAGCTCCACATTTGTGGAATCAGCTTCCAGTTTGTGTTCGGGCGGCAGACACCCTATCCGTTTTTAAGAGTGCGCTTAAGACCTTCCTTTTTGATAAAGCTTATAGTTAGGGCTGATTAGATTCAGCACCTAGTTTTGCTGATATAGGCTTAGTTTGTCGGGGGACATCTTACTTCTTCCTTCTCTCTGTCTATACCTGTGTACTCTCATGTTCCGATTAACCCAGCTTCCCCAAATGTCTTTCTTTTTGGTGTCTATATACGCCGGGATCCGGAGTCATGGATGATCCTGCGCTCCTCTGTCCTGCATCGCGAGCCCTGGATCTTGAGTCGAGGCTGTGGTCCTGGATCATAGGTCCTGGATGGATATCCTCGTGGATTCATCTTCCTATTATACACACAGGCATTTCCAAACATTTGGACTACCTACGTTGCAAATGTATTATCTTTTCAATTTACACACGGCATCTATTGCACGTCTGTCCGTCCTGGGAGAGGGATCCCTCCTCTGTTGCTCTCCCTGAGGTTTCTCCCATGTTCCCTTTAAACTGTGGGTTTTCTCCGGAAGTTTTTCCTTGTACGATGTGAGGGTCTAAGGACAGAGGGTCTAAGGACAGAGGGTGTCGTATTGTCATACTGATATTCTGTACACACTGTGAAGACCACTGAGACAAATGTAACATTTGTGATATTGGGCTATATAAATAAACATTGATTGATTGATTTGAATGTAAACAACGGCTTGTTGGAGCTCCTGGTGTGTGAGGTGCTCCGTGGATTGGTCCATTTGGGCCAATCCGGTCATTTGTTGTTGATTTGGGTGTTCACACGTCACAGAACCCAGGAAGCAAACAATGGAAAAGAGAAATGTCCACCGAGGCGTTCTGGGGCAGCACAGACAGGTCTTCTCTGTGTTAGAGTTTTACTCGCTACAGGGTGTACTTTGAGGGTTTGTGCCTGCAGACCGTTTACATGCAGAAAAATCTTCATAACACAAGGGGACGGGTAATAACCGGAAAAGCATGACATGGGACCTTTAAAGTGATAAGTAAGGCAATACAAACACTCATGTAAAGCAAGGACTCCAAAAAACGACTTTACAAAAGACTAACTTAAATTCACTGTAGCTCAGATAACAACTGGCTGACAAGTATCATAAGGGTCGAAACGATCTGGCACTTGGCACAGAGAAAACACAGAATAGATACACACACAAGGGACTCTACAGGTGCAAACAATAAGGGCGGGGCAGGTAATCAGGTCAGTGAACACACATGGGTAGGAGTCGAACTACCTGAAATGAGAGGAGATTATCAAAGTAAAACAGGAAAGAAAACAACGACAGACAACAAAAAAGGGTTAGCAGACGCGGACTCTATGATATAAACTAAACAGAGAAATAATACTAACAAATCCGACGAGACACAACAAAGATGAAGAAAAAGAAAGGAAGGACAGCGAGGCTATTCTCATCAAATCACAAAGAAGCTGAACAGAAGAAGAAGAAGACAAAAAAAAAGGAGTAGAAGAAGAAGAAAGTGGGACGCTGATATTTCCCGATCATAAAGAGGTCTTTGAAGCGTCCTGGCAGAAGATGAAACAGCTGGACGGACGGACTGCAGCTTTACAGATTCTGGATCCTTCCACAGCATCTGGATTCTCAATATGACATCAAAAAGATTCACTTTTTATAGATTCAACTCAGATTTCATTTGTCTCTTTCATGTTCCTACATCTGTCCGTTTTCCCATCAGATGAACAGATTGTTAAGCGTTTTAGAAATGAAGGAACAATACAACATTGATGCCGTTAAATCTGATCAGAGAATCAGGATGGAAGTCAATTTTGCTACTTTAATAAGAGCCATTTACAGTATTGTGTACTGTAGTGCCGAGAGATAGGGAGTCAGAGGCGGTGCAAGGAAGGTGCAAAAGGGTACTTTATTTGGGAGCAGCAAAGGTCATGTTGTCCGGTTGCAGTCCGGGAAGAAGAGAGTCAAGTCAGGAGGGCACACAACATATATAGAAAACACATAACATGTCCGTGTGGGAACAATACCCCCAACTGCAGTTCCATGTAGGAATGATGTCCCAGTGTATTAATAGGTGGTCACCACAGTACATCAGTAATTGTACTTTTACTTGAATATATTATGATGTATATATATAATACAAGTTGCATGTGTTACAGATAGGGGTGTAACGGTTCACATATGTCACGGTTCGGTTCATACCTCGGTTTGGGGGTCACGGTTCGGTACGGGTTCGGTACAACAAGGAAAAGCAAAAAAAAGATGAGTTTGTCTACGTTGTCAGTAGTGAGGGCAGATCTGTTGGCGGTAACTACTGTATGTCACCTGCCGTCGAGAAAAGCCTCTCGCTGGGGACTGAGACTGACTCGGATGTGATTGAGCATGTTTGACGTGTTACCACCAGCATACCGCACCGCTGTCGAACAACGCCGACACACCGTCCGATCCACAACTCGCACCCCATCATTGTCAGTAGCGTGGCGTGGGGAAAAATGTAGGGGAAGCCCATTTTTTGGGTCGGGGGGTGGTCAATAACGTAACCAGATGAGTGATTACAGCGCCCGGTATCATTTTACACACATTTGTATCACACAGATGCAGGACTTGCACACGCCTGTTATCTAACCGACAGGTCCGCACGCACTCTCCAGCTGAAACTCTCTCCTTATTAATTTAAGCATTTTACTTATTAATGTATGCAGACAATCACACAATCTATGTGATTTTTGGATTTACCGTGCCTCTCAATTGCCCGTGACAGGTTGGCAAGGTCGATGAATCCTGAAGTTGCCCAAGGATTGTTCAGGGAGCACGAATCCTTGTCAAAAAGAAGACATGTCCAGCAAATTAGACGCTGAAGTTTAGCGCTTCCAGTTAGCCACTCCGTGCGGACATAATTGTCCTCATTGAACGTCCGATTCTCTCCCTTTTTCCTCTGCGTACACACAGCTCGAGTGCGGGCATTTGCCTGTCATCTGATTTAATTTTTAGTTGCTGCTGTAGCGGAAGTTTAGTAAAGTTATGTTTGATTAAGTACGCCAAATCTCCACCCTCCATAATGCTTCATTTGCTTGATCATTTCTAACGGCGGTGATGACAGTTACAGTATGGAGAGGCGAAGTCACGCCCATCTACTTCCGGACCATGGGACCCCGGAAGCGAAAAATTTACATTGAATTCAATGGAGAGAGAACACATATCTTTTTATCCCGTTTGAATTGTGCCACGAACTACACATATGATGTTTGTCAATCTTAAACAATCATTTCCATGTCAAAAAAGTCACATTTTGTCGTAAAACTGCTGAAATATAAGACTATGAAAAATACGCTACTACAAAGACTACAAATCCCAAATCCCATTCTGGGTCGCGTAAGTGATGTCACAGGCATGCTCGGTGATTTATAATAAGACTCGTAATTAAAGCGAAGAAGAAGAAGATCTCATAACTGATTTATTCCCTCCAATAAATTATAGATCGCTAAAAATACATTCACTTTTACAAGATGCCTGTGTGCTTTGTACCAGGTTGTAGTCATAAAAGTGATCATACCACTTGCTCCTTCTATCGATTCCCGTCTGATGAAAGGACCAGGAGTCGCTGGATCAGACATATCAGGTAATATCATAGGTAATATACATGTTGTGCATGTTCATGTGCATAGTCAAGTTAGCTACCTAGCTAGTAGCGACGAGTAGCGAGCACGTTAGTTAGCATTACATTACTTAGCCTTGTCATTTTTAGTAGCCTTACCATGAAGTTATTATTTTATTACATGAAGTAAACCAAAATGTTAAACAGTAACCAAACATGATGGTAAGTATTTCGTGAAACATTTGAAGAGTAGCCTACTGCGCCCTCCACCGGGTGCTAAGGAAGCAGTTCAGGGAGAGTCGAAGGCAGGCAGGGAGCTTTGCATGACATTCTTCTGGACGTGTTTCATTGTGATGACAATCTGTTTGTTGGAAAGACAGTCGTTGTGTGCTTATTGAGAGAAAATTGTTAGAAGAGATAATTATTCAAAGTGTTGTTACTTTAAAGTGTTGTTACTTTAAACTAAGTGTTGTTACTGACTTTTTTCTCTTTTATTTTCTTTACCTCACCTGTAACTGCTGAGACGTTGAGGAACATGCACACTGACCTGCTCTGGCAACCTGATTTCCACTGTACGTAATAGTATTTGGTTATGGTATATTATTTATATACATCAAAGGCACAATGCACCCCCCAGAGACACACATGTATTGAGTGTGATATTTTGCATAGGTCATGTGAAATCATCTTTACATACTAGATAACTGTAGGAGCGGCAACTTGTTTTGAAATTGAATTTTTAATATCCGATAATAAAGTTGATCTGTTTTCTTTATTCTTCTCTCTTCCCAGCTCCATCACCGTTCTCTGTTCCTGCAGGTCCTGCTTGCTAATCAATGCTCATATTTTTTTACACAATTACAAATAAAGTCATTGTATTGTATGACATGAAGTTGTGCTTCATTCGGAGTCAATAATAAATTCATTCTGCCTTCAACTGCGCAATGATTGTGGACTGCACCGACATCCATGTAGCTGCCCCCCAGTAAGATGAACCAAGCAAAGAGGGTCACCATCATGCCCAAGGACATCCAGCTGGCCCGCCGCATCCGCGGAGAGAGGGCTTAGACTGACCTGAGACCAGCACACCTAAACACAACAGCTCTTTTAAGAGCCACCTACATTTTCAAAGAGTTGCAATCCTACGTTATTATAATGATTAAACTGGTTCATGTATCACTTAGTTTACTGAACCGTGATGAATGAAAGTGAAATGAGTGAGGTAGTGGTTTACTGAAGTTACAAAGACATTAATATATGAGTAACAGGTCAGTGTAAACACAAGCTTCTGTCAATTATGGATCATTCAAACTATTTATATACAAATATGTAAAAAAGTTCTAAAACAAGTATTTGGTATATTCCTTGATAGCTTTTGGAGAAGGTTGTTTTTAAGTTTACTAAAATCTATCGTTTCAACTGTTTCACTTTGTAAAAAAGGAACAGGTGAGTAGAGCATCATTGAGTTTCTTATTCTGTCAGTAAATTATCCAAATGAATGTTTTTCATTATTTTAGTCAACCATAAACAAATTGATTGTACCTTTTAATGATGACCTTACATGGTCGGCAAAGTTAAATTAACTTCAGAAAATCAAATCTGTTCTGAGAAAAAACTAATAAATGTTTAAAGATAGGAACTTGCCATCCCACTGAAAAACAGTCCGTAGAGATTTAAAGGCGTAGTTGTAGTTCAATCCAACGTTTCATTTGGATTCATTTGACAACAGTCAACTATTTTCATAAAGAATATATATATATTTTTCAAAGTCAACTTTATTGTCAATCTTACTCAGTTTGAGAGATCAAAAAGACGTTTAAATAAAATTATACATTTTACAGATATGTATACAAATATATATATCCTATGTATAATGATGGTGTATGATGTAGAAGGAAGTGTGTTAGATAACAAGTAAATATAGAGTTACATACAGATCCATGTTACAGCAAAAGATGGAATAACTCAGAAGCACGCAGTATAATAATAATTACATGCAACAATTAAATAACTGCTCAGCATCTCCACCACAATCCCAATCTGCTGTGTCCTGTTTTCCTCCCCTCTGCATAACACCCCATCACACATACGAAACACAACGCAGAGTCCGAGGGTGTTAAGAGTATGTTTATTGAAATGTCCTCCTCTCTACTGGCCAACACAGGGAGCATATGCTGGGTGTAGAATTGTTCCAGGAGGAGGAGTTTTCCATGCCATGCAGGGTCTTTGGGGATGGGGATGATGATCGCCTCCTTCGTGGTCCACACAACAAAGTAGCAGAGACTCCGGTCTGTGATATGCAGCTGCCCTTGGACCTGGTGCCAGTATGGGTGATTCTCTTTGAGAATATATGACCCACCCTCCGCACGGAGACAGAAGGATGGTAACTGGACTGCCTCCGCGATGGTCATGTTCCTCTGGCTGTGTGGACACTTCACCTCCAGCAGGGCAGATGGCTGCACAAGTCCATCGGGTGATGCTCCCAAAACACCCGACTCACTCACAAAGAGACCAGACTCGATTCGAACACTGTCACTTGATAGGCCTCCACAAAAGCCTCCACAAAAGCCTTCACCCCTTCGGCTTCGTTTACAACCCCCCAGTTGACAGTTGGCGATGTCTCTGGCCAGTGGGTTGTATGTCTCCTCTCGCTGTTGGTAAAGTTGAGACACCGGCTGGACTACTTTTTAAGTGCCAGGCTTCCTCCACTGGCACTCAACATCTGTGGAGCTGATCTGCCACATGGCAAATATTGCCAATGCTGCAGCGTGGCTGCATTTGTACATCCCCTGTGCACAATCACAGACAGCGCTCTGCATCGCGCCATCGTCTCCCATGCAGATCTGTAAAAATAAAGTAAGTACCATTTGTTAGCATGCTATAATAGATTGAATGAGCAATAATACAAGGATGGTCCGGATCTGGGGGTGGGAGGGTTTATTTGTCCATAGTGTTGTCCTCTTGTCTGTTGTTATTGTTTGTTTTTTCTGTATTTTTTGTAATTTATGTTGTATTGGTTGTGATTGTACATTGTATTTTTCTAAATGTGTATGAATACATTTTTGAAAAACATTTGATCAACAATAAAAAAGGATTTGGTCAGGATCTAGACTCAGTGTGTAGTTTATTAATTAATCAATGCTCTCTACATTAGGAAAACACATACCGGTGTACCAGAGGGAGTCACACACAGCTGTGCCTAGATAACCAAAATCCTTGAATCTACACACAGCAAATAAACTCAAATGACACAACGAGAAAAAGGAGATCACACATACAGTATAGTCGATATAAAACTGGCCGCTTCAATCTGAAGAGCAACTAAAACAAAACACGGGAGTGTACCTTGTTCTTGTGAACACTAATGTTATCCACAGCATACACAGAGACCACGAAGTTCTTAAGGAGAAAACTAGTTGCTAAAACAAAACACGTTAGTGTACCTTGTTAGCTAATGTTAGCTAGCTGACATTAACGTTAAACATTGCACTCATATTACTCACCGAAACCTTGTAAAGCCGGTCCCGCATGCTGGCTCTCAACGTGCCCAGACTTGTAGCGATTTTCACCTCGTAAAATAATGTTATTCTCATTCTGAAAGAATGTGGTGAAATGTGCTAACGTGACGGCCATCTTTATGTTGGTGACGCGTATTGTGCGAGACCAGAGACCTGTAGTTCACTGAGCGGTTTCACACAAAAAAATGTGTAACTTCACAGTTTTACGACACATTTTAATTTTTTTGACTTGCAAAATGTTCTTTTAAATGGACAAACATCATATGTGTCATTCGTGGCACAATTCAAACGGGATCAAAAGATAACCTTTCTCTCTCCATTGACTTCAATGTATAATTTTCCGCTTCCGGGGTCCCATGGAGGCTTTCGGAAGGGGAGGGACTTCGCCTCTCCATAAAAACTGATGTTGATGTGATTTGATTGGATGGCAGTGTCCAATCAAATCGCCAGCCGCCAGCCGCCTCTGAAGGGAAGCAAGAGGCGGCTAGCTTCCCTTGGCATGGCCCTGACCAATCACAGGTTGGCAGGGGCATCACGTGGGCCTCATCTGATTGGTCAATCCCTCCATTTTTTTTCACCAAGGGAAGCTAGATTCGGCTGGCCTCCTGTCGCAACAGTGAGTGCAATCTACTGTTTCACCATAACATCTAGAGGGGCGCTGTTTGTTTCACTCTTTGTAAAATACTCAATGAGAATGGGGGAGAGCCGGGCCGGCAGCAACACACAGCAAAGGAGAATTATCGAAACAAAACAAAGTGTTTTTATTTATTTATTTAAATTATAACTACAATCCGAAAAAACAGGGGAAGCCTGGCTTCCCTTGGCCTCCGGGAGAAAACGCCACTGATCATTGTTGTAGTCCACAGGGAACCCGAAATGTTCCCACACACCTGGTTTAAAAGAAGCAGCTGGGTCTTCTAGCTCCTGTGTGTTGTGTGAACTCGCCGTAGCTACTAACTTCTCTTCTTCATGTATTGTGTTCGTTTTGTTGTGTTTTGTTCTTGTTCTTCATTTGTTATTTACGGGCGGCTGGCTTTTAGGCGCAATACCGCCCCCTGGATTATATATAGTGTAATACTGCCCTGAGTGACAGACTTTTTTCCCACTCGTAAAAAAAGGCGCATTCGCCGTGTGACTGCATGTGCCGAACCGTGACGGTCCGGGACGAATACGGATTCCGTTACACCCCTAGTTACAGAACATTAACTAAATAGTCAGTAAGAGGCTGATCAGAGAAGAAAAGAGGACTTCAGGAGGCTTTAGGCACGGTAAACATGACGATTATTTTGTCAACATAGCCTATATTCAACACATAAAGCTTCATTGTGTGAAATGCAAGAATGTGTTTGTACAGTTGCAAGAAAAAGGATGTGAACCCTTTGGAATTACCTGGATTTCTGCATAAGTTGGTCATAAAATGTTTCTGATCTTCATCTAAGTCACAACAATAGACAAACACAGTCTGCTTAAACTAATACCACACAAACAATTATATGTTTTCATGTTTTTATTGAACACACCATGTAAACATTCACAGTGCAGGGTGGGAAAAGTATGTGAACCCCTAGGCTAAAGACTTCTTCAAGAGCTACTTGGAGTCAGGAGTCAGCCAACCTGGAGTCCAATCAATGAGACGAGATTGGAGGTGTTGGTTAAAGCTGCCCTGCCCTATAAAAAATACACACCAGTTTTGAATTAGCTATTCTTAAGAAGCATTGCCAAATGTGAACATGCCTCGCACAAAAGAGCTCTCAGAAGACCTACCATTAAGAATTGTTGACTTGCATAAAGCTGGAAAGGGTTACAAAAGTATCTCTGAAAGCCTTGATGTTCATCAGTCCAGACACATTGTCTATACATGGAGAAAGTTCAGCACTGTTGCTACTCTCCCTAGGAGTGGCCGTCCTGTAAAGATGACTGCAAGAGCACAGCGCAGAATGCTCAATGAGGTGACGAAGAATCCTAGAGTGTCAGCTAGAGACTTAAAGAAATCTCTGGCACATGCTAACATCTCTGTTGACGAATCTACGATACGTAAAACACTGAACAAGAATGAAGTTCATGGGAGGACACCACGGAGGAAGCCACGGGGGAAGCCACGGAGGAAGCCACTGCTGTCCAGAAAAAACATTGCTGCACGTTTGAAGTTTGCAAAAGAGCACCTGGATGTTCCACAGCACTACTGGCAACATATTCTGTGGACAGATGAAACCAAAGTTGAGTTGTTTGGAAGGAACACACAACGCTATGTGTGGAGAATCCAAAGGGTTCACATACTTTTTCTTGCAACTGTATATAAACTGCAGATGATAAGAAACAGCATTTCGACACATCGCACGGTCTTCACGATCTTCTTATTCTGTCTCCTCTGACTCTGTTGTTCCACTTCCCTCCCTGAGGTCCTCCAGTGGAACCAGAAAGGAGACAAACACCAGTGTCAACCGAGACCTGTGTGTTTGTGTGGGACTGTCCTCCAGGGATCAGGTATTTATTTATAAAAACTCTATTCCTGTGGCGGCAAGGGGAAGATTTGGGGTCACTTGTTCGAGTCCTGGTACGAACCAAACACAACAACTAAAACTAAAGAGGTGTCCTTGAGCAAGGAGTCAGACCTCCGACTGCTCCTCAGCAACAGAACAAAACATGCAACATGCGTATTAGTGCTGTCATTCCCCTTGTGGGATTTAAAAAGTACGTCTTCTTTCAGCTTATTTCTGGCAAAGAAAAGCACTTGGTGTTTGTCCTCTTCAGACTATTTGTCGTCATATATCTTTGACCGTAGTGTCTTTGACTGAAATCAATATAAAACAACTTCATGTGAGACAGAAAGCTTTGACTGTCTCCACAACACACACACACACAACACACACACACACACACACACACACACACACACACACACACACACACACACACACACACACACACACACACACACACACACACACACACACACACACACACACACACACACACACACACACACACGCACACACTGCAGGCTAAACAGCACCAACACGCCCACGCTGCCGCCTACATGATGTCTCGCTGTGTAAACAAACGGAGTAAAGAAAGCCGAGGGGAGGTCTTCATCAGAAGAGAGGAAGATCTGCAGCTGTCTCTCAGGGCGATCACAGCAAACGTAAAAATACACCCATCAGCTGTTACTCTGATATTCTTTTCTGCAATAATATCTATTTTAACAGACATAAAAACGGAATAACGCAGACACCAAAACAAATTGTTATTTACATTTAAAATTGGATCCAGCCCACAATCAAAAAGGAGAACATTATTGGAGAGGCGCTATATACTTTTAGTGGTTTTCCCTTCCCTGTATTGTGTTGTGGTTTTTGTGGATGTCAATGGCTAAAATCCCTGTATTTCCTTCAGAGGGAGTTTATGTCTGGCCCCTTTAAATCTTCCATTCAGTCGATGCACCTGAAGCTGCTGGTTGGCTGGCAAAATATCCAAAGAAGAAGAATTTCTGCCATAAGCTAACAAGCTATTACACACTGTTATATTGTTCTTGTACTAAAGTTGCCCTTTCACAACATGTGCTGTTTCTTTGACCCTCTTGCATATATACTGCGCAACAGTAGAATAAAAAAAGACGGTTAGCAACCTGCAAAATGACTGGAGGCACATTTGGATATTTTTGGCATATTGCATTTGACATTGTACGTATTGATTGGTACACACTGATAGTATGGATAGCAATAGTATGGGTGTTGTAACATACAGAAGGGCATTGGGTTTATTATTGACCTATTTTCTTGCTGTGTATACACTATAAACACACCTAATGAGAAGTATGCCTATATTTCAATAGGAGACAAAAGAATAGGAGCTCAAAAGTCACATTTCAAGCTTTTTTCAGAGGTTTCTACGCCGTCACACTGTGCTCACCCCCACTAGAAGCTAGCAAGTGGTCGTTGAGTTATTTTTCACCTGAAGAATGAACGTTGATTCTTATATAAATAATTTCACTGTTAACGGCTTAAGTGGAGCATTTTCCTTATTCATGTGGAGTGGGGGTGAAATGAAATCATTTAGGTTCCACATTATGAAATATATATAACATGTAAGTAACCTATTACAGCCTGCTCCGTTCTCTGTTTCAGTCAAATCAGCTGTATTTTTAAACTGAATTTGAATCAGAAGCAGAGACGAAGAAGCGTCAAATACCAGGGGAGTTTGCATGATTCACACACACACACACACACACACACACACACACACACACACACACACACACACACACACACACACACACACACACACACACACACACACACACACACACACACACACACACACAAACTTCCACCTTCACATGACTGCAGGCTGCTCAGTCTGACAAAACAAATGAACCTCCCTCATCTTCCTACATGGCCGCAGGGCGATTCATCACTCTCTTAAACACACACACGCACGCACACACACACACACACACACACACACACACACACACACACACACACACACACACACACACCTGTGCTACTGCCCCTGTTAAGACCTCATTAATATTCACCTGGAGCATTATCTCCACGTATTAACACCACTCTAGGATTTTTTAAGACAAAAGCTAACGTTGGGCTATAAAGGAAGGAACTACAGCACGGTCACATGACTTCAGGTCATGTTGGGCGTGATGATATTTAGTCATCTCATTTAGACACTTGTTAGCAACCGGCGTTTTAAACCAGTGGGGGTGTAAACAATTTTTAAATCTCTTCAGCTTGAGTTAGACCTTATTTCAGGCTAAAAGCACATTCAAAAGACCATTGACTTCCAGATGAGGGAACGGGAAGTGGTACAATTCTACTCAACAGTTACCCTAACCTAAAATGTTCTTGCACATAAGATTAAGTCACACACACACACACTCTGACACAGCGATCCTCCTTCCCCCCACACACACACACACACACACACACACACACACACACACACACACACACACACACACACACACACACACACACACACACACACACACAGGGTGAGTTTCCTGTTCCGTCTCAATGTCTTAAACTGTAAAAAAGTGTTTGTGTTTCAGTGGAAATCTAAAACTGTCTGTCAGATATCGTCTCCCTCAGCAGACTTCATTTCCTGTTCAGACTGTGTGTGTGTGTGTGTGTGTGTGTGTGTGTGTGTGTGTGTGTGTGTGTGTGTGTGTGTGTGTGTGTGTGTGTGTGTGTGTGTGTGTGTGTGTGTGTGTGAGAGAGAGAGAGAGAGAGAGAGAGAGAGAGAGAGAGAGAGAGAGAGAGAGAGAGAGCTCTTTAACACTTTTTTAGAAAGTGATGATATTTTGTTCACAGTTTTTGTAAGTGCACTTATTGGGTGTAATGTCCCTTAATGGGTCTGATATTTGCTGACCGTGCAGAAAGTCTACTGTCTCAGCCTAATGATGTCGTCTCTTTCGTTCTGCAGCCGTTCCAAAAACAATCACAAAGGAAGCGTAAATCAATAAGTTAACACTGGTTAATTAATCTGCTGCTTCACCAGCTGACCAGCAGGGTCAAAGGTCACCAGGGGGTCAACGTTGTCACAGAGGAGCCCTTCATCAACCAATTAGATTAATGATTAACTGACGTTTGACTGGTTAGATTTAAGAATAAAATAATCAAAAATGATGTGAGTCATGTTTGACTTCAAGATGAAATATTCAAGAAAAAGTTGTTCATATTTTCAGAATAAAGTTGTGATATTTTCTTAATAGCACTTCATAATCAGGACTGTTTATCATTAAAATATGAAAAATATGTGCTGTATGGAATAATAACGTTTCCAGAATATAGTCATAATGTTCTAGAATAAAGTCCAAGTTCTAGAGAAAAATGTAATATTGAAGACCAAAATACTTTAATATTATATAATTATTTAAAGATTATATCTCCAGTATTCTAAATACTTCAAATATTAACTTCTCTGTCATAAAAAAAACGATTTATATATTCAAAGCATATATTCGTCTGGTTCTGAGGAGATTCAAAGAAACAGATTGAATCAGAGGACGTAATAAATCTTCTTGGAGACAATCAATTTTCTTTATCTGATGAATCCTCAGACTGATGATATCCTGTCACACAGAGACAGCTCCATGGATGTGGATGTATTGATTCTTTAAACCTCTAATCCTACCTTCACAAGCCAGGTGTGTGAAGCATAGTGAAGAAATACACTATATCATGTCAAATGACTTTATGACATGAATAAAAAGGACATTATTATACATTTATTTAGGATTCTTTAACCTGTATTTTGAAACAGCAAAAATACGATAAGTCTGATTCTTTAACTTTAAATGTTATATTATAATATTATATTCTTATTGCAGTGTCTCTGTGAGGTTGATGTTGTCTCTCTCTGTTCATTTTCACAGCTCTGGCTCTCTGCTGTTTGTTTCTCCATCACACACACTGCTGCTTCCTCCCGTTTCCATGGAAACCAGCTGCACAGCGGGGATGATTGACAGTCCAGCCAAGGTGTGTGTGTGTGTGTGTGTGTGTGTGTGTGTGTGTGTGTGTGTGTGTGTGTGTGTGTGTGTGTGTGTGTGTGTGTGTGTGTGAGTGTGTGTGTGTGTGTGTGTGTGTGTGTGTGCGTGTGTGTGTGTGTGTGTGTGTGTGTGTGTGTGTGTTTGTGTGTGTGTGTGTGTGTGTGTGTGTGTGTGAGAAACTGAGGGAGAAAATCAAATAGAGAGAAGAACACAGATTGATATAGAGAAAAGAGAGAGAGGTTAATTAGCTGTTTGGCTGAGCGACAGCTTTGGTCAGGAGACATGTTATTTTCTCTGGAGAGTAAGACAGACACACACACACACACACACACACACACACACACACACACACACACACACACACACACAGAGAGAGAGAGAAACACATATAAAAAGCTCCTTTCACACATGCAGCCTCTCCCTGAAATGTGCAGGAACATTTGCTGCACGGGGTCGTAACAAAATCGGAGCAGGAGTCGATATATTTTGGGAAATTCAAAGGCTTTATTTGTCATTATTCACAATAGCAGTTATATTTCGGCAAAACAAATCCACAAACTTAACATAAATGTGAGGTAAATTGAAGGAATGAGCTAATTCTGTACATTTAAAATAGAACAAGAAAAACACAAATAGCCTATGTACAATTAATAAATACTGTACTCTGTTTTATACATACATGTTTGGATATGAGGACTCTAAACAGATGTAGGCCTACATATGAACAGTTTATCCAACCCAGTCTCATGGCATTTCGTGTTCAACAACACGATTTGTAATCTATTGATTCGTGTTCACCAACACGATTTTCCCCTTTTTTTCGTGTTGCACAGCACGATTTTAAAAGCAATGTATTTCTCCTGGTAATGTGTTTCGTGCCTGCAGCACGTATTTTTCTCCGGTCGGGTCGTGGAAGACCGGAAGCTGTGTGGTTCAAAAAAACATGTTCTTACTCAATATCAAGCCACAATTATTGCTTTTATTTTAAATCGTATAATTTCGGACTTTTGTTGCCGTCTGTGAGGAAAATAAATGGGGCTCAGAGCCTCAGGATACTGAAATCTGTATTTTAAAATCTTTTTTTCCTTCTAATTTGTTATTATTTTAAAAATAACACACTGTTATTTACTCACCAATAACACACAATTATCCTTGCTTTTATTTATTGGTTTAATTCCATAATCTCGGGCTTTTTTGGCGTCCGTCAGGAACTGAATTTCAAAATAAAAAAAACCGGAAACAGACGTAGGCATTTCGAGTGATTACCCAAGATCCTCAGCTATGGTTTAAGCTCGCGGATTGGATGTTTTAGCCGCAATGCATGCTGGGATTTGGTGTTTACATTATATGAAATCCGGAAAACATTTTAAAAGAATAAAATAATACTTAATTCCGAGAGCTCTTGCTTTTCTCTTTGAAAGTCATCACATAACGACATTGTAATACACGGTTCGGCTGCATTACATATTACAGATCATAAATATATCAACAATTAAACAACATCTTCAATTTCTCTTCACACAATACGTCTCCTTGCAGTATCAACACTAATTCGGCTGACTTTTACATTTGATCTAATTCATAGATAGGTTATATTTACACCATAACGGTGCACAGCTGATGTAAAAGGACTTGTAGTTTTTAAAGATATTACTGATTTTCTTTGAATGTAAGAATGTAAATACTGAGTTTGAAATAGTATAGCAATATGCTGTAAAATTATGTGAAAGCATGCATAAAACTACACATCTTCAGATGTTGTACATACATAAGTGTCCTACACTAATAATACAAAGTTATTATAGCTGTGTGTACCTTGTGTGCACCTCCTAGTGGTTAAAGCACGTTATTGAATTATTGTTTTTATGTGTTATATTTGATTAAAAAAATATTAAGAGTACATACTTTCATAGGGGGAAAGTAGAAGGTCAATGATAGAAATATAGAATATTAAAAAATCAACAAGATACTATAAGTGATTTCTATAATAAAACAGTTTAGTGCAGGATGTACAAATATATTAATAGGAGGAGGTGCAAAACAGAAAAACGAATTAACCTTTATTTAAACATTAAATAACAGATTAAGGTCTTCTTTTAAATAAGAAAAAAACGTTGGGGGTATCTATCTTCAGATAAATATTAAGCCTGACAAAGTACTTAACGTCTACCCAAGTGTGTGACCCAAGTTTTTCATTCATTGCATAACTACACCGTAGTTGTGTATATGATATGTCAATAAACCTTTGAAAATCTTGAAATCTTGAAAGGGATGTGCAAAATAGCCATAATATACAGTCTTTAATTAACTATTAGTAGAGAATAACGAGTAATGAATATACTTTATTACTCGTTTCCATTCATGTCAATTGCAGATACATGTTTAGTCTTCTCAAGCACCAACTATCAAATATCTCTCCTGATTGTTGGCACTTGACAATCACCTTACCTGAATTTTACTCAGGTGTAAATAAAAGCCGGATTTAAAGGTTGTTTATATTTCACATCATTAATCAGAATCTGCAAAGTAACTCAAATAAGTGTAGTGGAGTAAAAATACCAGGTTAACCTCTGAATTGTAGTGGAGTAGAATTACAAAGTAACAATGAGCTGTCATGTGGGTATATATTAATGCTATATATTAATGCTGCGTATTATGGACACAAGCGATTTTCACCCATTTATTTATGTTTTACATTTGATAACACCAATGTGTTTAATACTGGCAACTTCTAATTGTGGGAAAAACGAAAACCTTCAGTGAGAAGAACATTTTGCGAAACACAATAGCCAGCATGTGTAGTTCTGGGGGGGCGTTCGATTCCAGTTTTGGATAGTCTGGCGTGGTTTCGTTCCATTTCAAACAGCTGTTTGACGCTCTGCGTAACCTTGGCGCACTGCCACTCCAACATCCAATCCCAGAGCTTGAATATTAATCACAGGGACTGTAGTCCTAAACGATAGCTGGGGATTATGGGTAGTGTAGTGTCTTCGGCCATCCTAAACTCAGAAATGTTGACAATCGCAATGATGCTCGAAATGTCCCTTATAGGCCTACGTCTGTTTCCGGTTATTTTTAGTTCCTGACGGACGCCAAAAAAGCCCGAGATTATGGAATTAAACCAATAAATAAAAGCAAGGATAATTGTGTGTTATTGGTGAGTAAATAACAGTGTGTTATTTTTAAAATAATAACAAATTAGAAGGAAAAAAAGATTTTAAAATACAGATTTCAGTATCCTGAGGCTCTGAGCCCCATTTATTTCCCTCACAGACGGCAACAAAAGTCCGAAATTATACGATTTAAAATAAAAGCAATAATTGTGGCTTGATATTGAGTAAGAACATGTTTTTATGAACCACACAGCTTCCGGTCTTCCACTACCCGACCGGAGAAAAATACGTGCTGCAGGCACGAAACACATTACCAGGAGAAATACATTGCTTTTAAAATCGTGCTGTGCAACACGAAAAAAAGGGGAAAATCGTGTTGGTGAACACGAAATGCCATAAGACTGGGTTGGTTTATCATGAATGTGAATGGTGACATTTCACAGCTACAACTGGCTAGCAAACATTAGATATCTACTTGACAAGTAGCCTGCTTACTTTAGCGATAACTATCTATCAAACTAGCTAGCGATTGATAGCTTTATTTTGAACAAGTTAGCTAGCCTATGTTAGCAACCTATCTTTAAAACTAGCTAGTGAGTGTTAGTTTCTACTTAACAAGTTAGCGAGCCTACGTTAGCAACCTATCTTTCAAACTAGCTAGCGATTGTTAGCTTACAACCTAAGAAGTATCTATCTATCTAGCTATCTATAAGAAAAGCTAGCTTGTGAATGTAAGCTATATGTTAGCTTTTGCAATATTGGTGGCTCTTATCATTTCAATTTAAATTATTATTTAACAACCTGGCTAAGCTTGCAGTGTCGACCTGTGTAAACTGTTTTGGCAAAAGGAGAGATATTGTAAAAAGACTGTTGACTTGTTTTGTTTTGTTTTTAATGCCAGCTTCTCCCTCTACAGCAGCCCGTTAGCTAAATAAACGTTTTCCAAAATTAAAAAAATTGCTGTTTAGTGATAGAGAAATTATGTTAGCGTTTAAGATTAATAAATTGCAGAACAGTAGATAATCAGACCATCTCTATTTCAATCAAGTCAATCAAATTAGTAGACCATCCCCTTCACACAATTCATGAGGATTTTCATCACTCACATTTTAATTTGTAAGTAATAACTTTCATTTATTTCCAATTATGTTTTGTTACTCCCACCCTTGAGGCCATTTTCTTAAATAATAAATGGCAATCTTATTTTGTGAATGATGAACAATGATGGTTAGCCAGAAAAATAATGAAACATGGGTCTTTTTTCATCAAATTGAGACCTTTTTTTAATATAATTGCTTATAAATTAACTGCACCACATGATGATGTATCACTAAGCATCTTCATCACTTCCATTATTATCCTCTGAGACTTTCAAAATAAAAGCTCCTGGACGTTATTCTCTCTGAAGAATAGGTTGACCTCGTTTCAGAAACCAGGTCGATCTATTCTGGATGGAGGGCGAACAGGGAGCAGTTAAAGGAGGACAGAAGAAGAAGAAAACTCTTCCTTGAGAGGGTTTTTAATTTTATGGAGATGTAATAACCCGCAGAGGGAAGAGGAGGTCGGAGGTCAGCGGACAAACTCTTTTCTGTGACCTTTGACCCCCACAGAGGAGCCTCAAAGGAAGCAGAGACAAACCCAGACTGAGAGAAAGCAGAGACCGATGATGCAGATTTTCTGATAAACAGTTTCCAACATGTTATCCAATCCAATCCACTTTATTTCTATAGCACATTTAAAAACAACAGAGTTGAACAAAGTGCTGTACATCAACAACTGTATAAAAACATAAAAAACAGACAGGACATGAAACAAATGTAAAACACGAGGACAATGAAACCAGATCAGAAACCACAGACTGAGAATCTCTCCTACATGACGTAAAAACAATACATTACATTACATTACATTGCATTTAGCTGACGCTTTTATCCAAAGCGACTTACAATAAGTACATTCGACCAGGAAGACACAACCTTGAAGAAAACAGAATCATATAAGTACATCAGGTTTCATAGAGCCAAACATTTCAAATGCTACTCAACTGGCTTTAGGTAAGCCAGTCCTTTATTAGTATAAAAGTGCTTCGTTAATAATTCTAACGCTCGAAGTGGAGTCGAAAGAGATGAGTTTTCAGTTTGCGCCGGAAGGTGTGTAAGCTATCTGCTGTCCTGATGTCAATGGGGAGCTCATTCCACCATCTTGGAGCCAGGACAGCAAACCCACGTGTTTTCGCCGATGGGAACTTGGGTCCCCCTCGCAGCGAGGGCGCAACGAGTCGTTTGGCTGATGCAGAGCGTAGTGCACGCGCTGGGGTGTACGGTTTAACCATGTCCTGGATGTAGGAAGGGCCAGATCCATTCGCAGCATGGTAAGCAAGTACCATTGTCTTGAAGTGGATTCTAGCAGTTACCGGAAGCCAGTGAAGGGAGCGGAGGAGCGGAGTGGTGTGGGAAAATTTAGGAAGGTTGAAGACCAGACGAGACGCTGCATTCTGGGTGAGCTGCAGACGTCGGATGGCACATGCAGGTAGACCAGCCAGGAGGGAGTTGCAGTAGTCTAGGCGTGAGATGACGAGAGCCTGGACCAGAACCTGCGTGGCTTTCTGAGTCAGCTGGGGATGTATCTTCCTGATGTTGTAAAGCGTGTATCTGCAGCAACGGGTTGTAGCAGCGATGTTTGCAGTGAAGGACAGGTTGTTATCTAGGGTCACACCCAGATTCCTTGCAGTCTGAGTCGGGGAAACAACTGAGGTGCCGATGTTGATTGTTAGGTCAAGAGTGGGACAATACAAGACACTAGTAAGATAAAAACCCTAATTTAACAGCACAAGTGTCACCTGTTCTGTAAATGCAAGGGAGAAGAAGTGAGTTTTAAAACGAGATTTAAAAACAGGCAGAGTTGGAGCAAGTCTAACCTGGAGGGGCAATTCGTTCCATAATTTTGGAGCTGCAACAGCAAAGGCTCTGGCCGTTTCTCAATCTCGAGGATACTGGCTTCCAAGCCAATATTTCAAGGATGCTACGTCATCGAGTGCCGCCGAAGGACTGTTCCAATCTCCAGCATACTTGGAATTCCACCGAGGCCGCGTCCTTGGTTTGGGGGAAATTTGGTTTGGTTTGGGACTTCGCGTCCTTAAAATCCCCACAATGCTTTGCGCACGGACCAATTTCAAAAACCCTTGCGGAGAATGGCTGAACCGACGCAGCACACATTTAAATGTTACGGCCCGTCCACACAGCGGCGTGCGTTGACGCTTCACCATTCACTTTGAATGGGGTGACGTCACTTTTCGCCAAACTGCATTGTGAGAAGCGACGCGGAGCGTGGCTCGCTGCAAAAGTTGAGAAATGTTCAACTTTTGACGCCTCGGCAGAAGCGTCAGCCAATCGAATCATATGCCAGTACAAGCTCTAGCCAATCAAACCGCTGCGTGTGTGTCAGGGGCGGGAGATTCATGTGATTGGTTGTTGGTCGAGTTTCAAGCTTCAACGCTGTGTGGACAGGCCGTAGAACATGTGTTGGTAAATATGTTACTTTGTTACATTTGTTTGTTATCACCAAAAATGTGTTCCGTGAAAGTAAAGCAAGTTCATAATTAGATAGACATCGTGAGGTATTTATTTTCGGTACAGTTTATGTTGAAACCGTTAGAGAGAGTGGCACACTTGTTAGCCTGTTCCATTCTTATTCATTTTCCAAAGCCGTGGCTTGGAAGCATACTTGCTTCGTTTCTGAAGGAAGTGACTTGGAAGTACGCGACTACCAAGCCAGTATCCTCGCGATTGAGAAACACCCACAGTCTCCTCGCTGCTTTAACCTCGATTTAGGGACGACCAGAAGGAATCTGTCAGCCGACCTCAGTGACCGTGTGGGTGTGTATGGTTTTAAAAGATCTGCCAGGTACGGTGGGGCTAAACCGTTTAGGGCTTTGTGTGCAAACAATAACATGGTAATGGTATTCTAAAACTGACTGGTAGCCAATGTAACGAGGCTCGGTCATTCCAGAATTGGAGGACAATTTAGACACCAACATTTTTGAAAAATTAACCTTTTATTTAATTTTTTTTTGTATTTAGGAAAAACAGATAATAAACCATCAAAAAAAGTGATTTGCCCAGCTAGGCATCAAATTAATATTTTCCAATGAAGAATTACCCCTGTTACTCTAATTATAGTAACAGGGTTGAAAATCAATGCTAATTTGAGCTTTAACCTCAGGAATTATTGCTAGATGTAGCATGTAATGCTACTTTCAAGGCAAGGACACACTTGGATATCTAATGCAAGAAAGATAACTTTTAAATGAATATGATTTATTCTGATAATATCAGTAACAGGGTTGAGTGGGTCAGAGTGCCACACTCTTTTAAGACTGAAAAGATTGTAAAAATATGAAAAATAAAAAAGAGGACTTAGTTGTGGTCTACCCATGGGACTAGCACATGGCTTGCTGATGTCACTTCCACTGTGTCATCTGATTTACAGTTTGTTCACTTCCTGTGCCAATCTAAAAAGGTTTGGGTAACAGGGTTGAACACATGTTGAGGGACACACCTTCTGTGCAAAATTACTGTTATCTCAAATATGTTTATGATTTAACAAATTGATTTTACCATTACAAGAGACATATATCAATAGAATAATACCAAACTGAGCCGTTGTGTTCATCAGTAAAGTGGAACTTCTGTGTGAACTATTCATATCTTAAACTGCACTGTAACTTTTTATTCATGTACTTTTTATTCATGTATTTTTTCTTTTAATGTTTCTTTTATTATCTTTTACTGTTTTTAAATGCCTTTGTCTGAATGTCTTTGATTTTTGTAAAGCACCTTGAATTGCCTTGTGTTGAAAGGTGCTATATAAATAAACTTGCCTTGCCTTGCCTTACCAAAAAAAGTAAATAAAATCCCTATTTTAAATGTTATATTTGACATGCAAGTTGGTCACCAAGAAGCGGGGACAAGAGAAAAATGCCATTTTAGGGGATGTTCGAGAGCTATTTGATCATTTAAATAATATTTTGAAACCACTTTTTCTACAACTTTATTTACATTTTGTCTCAATACAAGTATGTTTAACACAACAAGTGCATGTTTTAGCATTTTGGGCATGGATTATTAGATTTTTTATATGGGGGACATGAAATGTCCTCCAATTCTGGAATGACCCGGCGTAATATGTTCACGCCTGCCTATCCTTGTAAGGAGGCGTGCAGCAGCATTCTGGACCAGCTATAGGCGAGACAGGGAAGCCTTGCTTACTCCAATGTACAGAGCATTGCAGTAATCCAGTTTAGTGGATATAAAACAATGTATTACTCTCTCAAAGTCATTATGGATGGACATGTTAAACTGTCAGCGCCTGCATAGGAAGGCACAACATAAAATCCATCAGGAGACTCATCTGCCAACGTTTATTTATTCGTCATTTTAAAATATAAGTATGTGTTCATTAGAATAGAATAAAGTCAAATATGACAGTATATAGTGGTTATGGGAATAAGGGATATGCAATAGGTATGATTATGTGAACCTTATACAACAGGAAAAATATATATATTATGACGTTTTTGGCCGTTTTTTTAATTATATATTACACATCATTTACACTGAATTAAATGTATATACAGAGAGTTGTATTATAAATTCATTTAATCTGGTATATTGTTGTTTGGATGCTTTTAACTGTTTTATTATGCAATGTAATCTTTTTATTTTCTCTGTTGCATTTCCAGGAGTTTAGTTAATTTTTCATGTTTTTATGAAGAAATTAAATGTTTTGATGGTGTGTGTTGGACGCTTGACCATTTTGTAAACAAAATATAATATATAATATACCAATGATAATACAAATAATTGTAAACATTAGACTTTGTATGATTCATATAAATTCAGTTAGAGGTTGTGCGTTTTCTCGTGTCCCCTCTTTAACCTCTGTCTGATTAATGACACAATTAACCTGCTGACTGTGTGTGTGTGCGTGTGTGCGTGCGTGCATGTGTGTGTTAACTGTCCCTTCATTAGCTGAGGTTATTACCAGCTGGAGGGCAGATTAGAGACTCACACGCACGCACGCACACACACACACACACACACACACACACACACACGCACACACACACATATAGTTAAATGTGTAGTTTTGTTAATGCTTAATGAGCAACTGTTAGCCACATGCTACCATCAGGACTCCAGTGATCATAATGACTGTCTGGAGGTGCTTTGGGCTAAATGCTAACATGCTAAAATGTTTACCATGTTAACCTACTAATTTTAGCGTGTTAGCATGCTAACATGAGCAAGTTAGCATGCTAACATGAGCAAGTTAGCATGCTAACATGAGCAAGTTAGCATGCTAACATGAGCAAGTTAGCATTAAACTAACAAAGGTTGTCATAATGTCATTAGTGCTGCAGGTATTTGTTCATAACCCTATGACAGTATTGGACAAACTAAACTTGCATTCCCTAAAATATTGCCTTTTTCTTTATCTATCGTTGCATCCTCTAAAACCAACACATTCTCACAGCATTTTGTGTTATAGTCACGAAATTAATCTATTGATTCACCAACACGATTTCGCGATGTTTTCGTGTCACACAGAACGATTTTAAAAGCAATGTAAATAATAACAAATTAGAAGGAAAAAAATATTTTAAAAAATACAGATTTCAGTATTCTGAGGCTCTGAGCCCCATTTATTTTCCTCGCAGACGGCAAAAAAACTCATACATACAATTTAAAATAAAAGGGTTAGGCTTAGGGTAAGATATAGCAGGCAAACTTACTACCATTAGAAATACATTGCTTTTAAAATCGTTCTGTGTGACACGAAAACAATTCGAAAATCGTGTTGGTGAACACGAATCAATAGATTGAATTGATATCATGAATATAACACGAAATGTGTGAAAGACTGGGTTGCTAAAACATTGGATCATTTTCTACCATATTTTTGCCTTTTTCTAAAACTGTTGTTGTTTATTCCAAAAAGAGAAATCACAGTTTAATTAGAGGATTAACTTCAAGAGAGTCTTTAGGCACAAAAGATGGAGTTTAACAAACATTTAATGAATACTACAATGATAATGAATCAAAGAACAGACAATACAAATTACAGCTAATGCTGATGGGGATGTCATACATTCAGCAGATATTCAACCATAAACGAAAAGCAGTATTTTTAACAATGGTTCTTCTTTTTTAAATGGACAGTGTACATTTATCAACATTCAACCAAACACCAATGTATCCGAACTAGCTTAAATTATAGTTTTCATCTGCAGTCCCTTAGTTGTTGTTTGGCCTATTGCCTCGGTGTTGGTGGTATTCTTTTTTGTGCTTAAATATGGTACTGGGTTAAAAATGTCAAAGGATCACCAACATTTTACAATTCATCCTGAGGGCAACGTGTCGTGCACCATAAACCAGAATTCATTTGAATCCAGTCTAGACAGATAGACAGAAGTTAGCATCTATTAGCATCCATTAGCATCCACAGACCTGGCTACAAACAGAGACATCCAGCAGGAGTTTAGAGGAGGATTCAGACTCAGCTGCGATGGAAGTGTAAATACTTTCTTCAGACTCTCTTCTTCTTCTTCTCATCAGGCCTCAGGGAGTCTCAGAGGAGCAGCAGGAGGAGAAGCAGGAGGTCAGAGGTCACGACGAGGGTCAGAGAGAGGAGGAGATGAAGACAGTCAGTCAGGATCAGACATGTCAACAGTGAGGAAGAGGAGGAGTGATGAAGAGGAGACCTGGAAACAACAGTGTTTAATGGGTGAGTCCGTCAATAATTCTCTAATTAAATAATTAGTTCAGTCAGAATGAACACTGAGGAGGTCAAAGGAAAGCATGCTGGGAGAGCGTGTGTGTGTGTGTGTGTGTGTGTGTGTGTGTGTGTGTGTGTGTGTGTGTGTGTGTGTGTGCGTGTGTGTGTGTGTGTGTGTGTGTGTGTGTGTGTGTGTGTGTGTGTGTGTGTGTGTGTGTGTGTGTGTGTGTGTGTGTGTGTGTGTGTGTGTGTGTGTGTGTGTGTGTGTGTGTGTGTGTGTGTGTGTGTGTGTGTGTGAGAGACAGCGTGATAATGCTACAGAACACAGTTATAGATCTACTCTAAGATGTGTTAACAGATGTTTTATTAGATGTATTACTAAATGTATTACAGTCATCTGAATCCCCACGGATAGTAGAGTGCATGTACTATATTACAATACAATATCGGTCCAAGTAAATACAATTAATTGATCATTTATCTCTACACTCACATTATGGCTTTTCCTTTATTGTCGCAGATCCGAAGTAACCAAAAGAACAATCATATTATCCGTCAACAAAACATGATTTCGCAATGGAGGATTTAAGGTTTGTTGTGGTTACAGGTTATTGTATCCCGGGAGGAGAAGATACCTGATGTCTCCATGACTGAGTTTTCACACTGAGGTCATGTGATCACCACTGAGCCACCTCCATCCCCCCCGAGGAGAACAGACCACAAGATGATTTTCAAAGCTGCGAAAAAAGCGAGAAAGTGGAGATTTTATTTTGGTCCATGTTCTTTTTTCAAAGGTTGGGAATGATACATCTTTATCTGACGTGTGTGTGTGGACCAAGCAGTAAACATACACACACACGCACACACACACACACACACACACACACACACACACACACACACACACACACACACACACACATATGGGTACTCCTCATACTATAAACTGAGAAACAAGGACTCTCCTGGGACCATGATGTCAAATGTGTGTGTGTGTGTGTGTGTGTGTGTGTGTGTGTGTGTGTGTGTGTGTGTGTGTGTGTGTGGCGCGATCTGTTTAATGGGCTTCTATTCATTTATTCTCACAAACACAGAAGTCATTTATTATCCCTTCCTCTCTGCTTCATGAATATTAATGAGTTGCAGGTGTGGTGGACGGAGTCAGTGCTTGGTCTCAATTCGGGTTCTTCCCTTTACACACTGCGATGTTGAACACTTGCATAGTGTGTGAAATTCAATGTGTACAATTATATTTCAGCTGCTGTGTCCTCAAAGGAGGTTATGATAGCCCAACCCGGTATCACGGCAAGACGTGAACATGTGAGCAGCACTTCTTTTAACTGATATTATACATATTATACTCTTATAGATGTATGTAGATAGTATAAGAAATGTGCAGAATATGACAGTTTAATGGTGGAGATATACACACATATTGATAGATGTCTTGTAATGCACTGTTGAGGAACCTGCGACCCAAGTTTTTCATTCATTGCATAACTACACTGTAGTTGTGTATAATATTATGTCAATAAACCTTAGCTTAGTAAATCTTGAAAGGGATGTGCAAAATAGTAATTATATACAGTCTTTAGTGAACTATTAGTAGAGAATAACGAGTAATGAATATACTTTATAGGGATCCTATTAATATCTAATAATAAAATAATGAAATTCAATAACATGCTTTAACCACTAGGTGTCCCTTTCTATCAGCTGTGCACCTTTATGGTGTAAATACAGCCTATCTACCAATTGGATCAAATATAAAAGTCAGCCGAATTTGTGTTGATACTGCAAGGAGACGTATTGTGTGAAAAGAAATGTAAGATGTTGTTTAATTGCTTATATATTTATGATCCACGTCACGTTTTCAGTTTTGGCGGCAGTTCTTCCTGTTTGTCTAGAAGTCTTCTCAGCAGGGCTCTATAGAGAACTACGGCAGATATGTAATATGTAATGCAGCCGAACCGTGTATTACAAAGCCGTTATGTGATGACTTCCAAAGAGAAAAGCAAGCACACTCGGAATAAAGTTTTTTTTTTTTTTTTTTAAATGTTTTCGGATTTCACATCGCATAAACACCATTTCCCAGCGTGCATTGCGGCTAAACCTTCCAATCATCGAGCTGAGGATCTTGCCTACGTCTGTTTCCGGTTTTGTTTATGACGGATGTATTTTGTTATACACACATTCCTTCACATTTACATTTTAATTTACATTAAAGTATTTCGTGAGGCCTTCTAACATGTTTTTAAATATAACTACGGTTGTAGTTGAAGAGTTTGTAAATTAACATGAACCGAAGCTGTTGCCTGGCAACGCAATCGCACAACGTCACTTCCGTTAATTCCACATCCACACGCATGGATTAACATCGATTTAATACATTAATGTAGCCTTTGATTCTGCTCAAAGAGGTGTCGACCAGCTGGGGCAACAAGAACATCCACGTAATCGAGTGTGACTATTAAAAAATAAATCATTATTATATTAATATTGACAATAACAACCGACCGTCGGGGTAGCATTTGCTTGGCATTTCCGGGTATTTCTCCAATGGTTAACATGGCTTAACAATACCGTGTAACTGTCACGTTTGAAGGGACGAAATCGTGACATCTTCACGTCTCCCAGCATGGTAAATCGTCACATGTTCACGTCTTGCCGTGATACCGGGTAGCGATAGCCACAGTTAGCTAGCTAGCTAGCAAGCAACGATCATTCGCGATGACAAATAAAAACAGGCTGCTCAACCAAGCCAATACAATTGTGGCTTAATATAGTGGTACCTCGCTTAAATATGAAAAATAACACATATTATTTATATTATTATTTGTATAGTGCTGTATTTACCTGACAGAAAGTCCCGTGAAATTCTGAAATCCCCAAGAAATGTCTGCTTTATTTTTGATCAACTCACAATTATATCAGTTTGCATTTATCCTCCACTGTTTTGAGCTTATTTTCAATTAAGTGAACATGGAATATCCAGACCCCGTGAACGTGACATGTCTTACAATAAGATTCAGCTTTAATTAATCACTTAATGTATGAAAACAGCAGATTAAAAAACAGTTTAATCCTCTCAGTCTGCAGGTTTCATCTGTTTAATGGAGGACAATGAACACAAGATAATAACATGAAGTCTCATTAAAACATGTCTTCTTCTTCTTCCTGTTCTTCTTCTATTCTAAAAAAATATATATTCCTCCCGCAGTTCTACAGTGATTACAGGTTCTGTTGTGATCATGAAATATTCACCGTGACCTTTTGTTCCTGCAGCTCTGATGAAACCCTTGGTATTGAAGTCATTTGTTCAGTGTGGGAGGAAACCCACAGATGTTATCAGAGCTGGATTCATCTCCAACATTTAACCTTTTACATTTCTGTGTGTGTTTAAATTTAGCTCTGGAGCTTTCTGAATGAGAGAAAGAAACACGTTTTCCACCTTTTCTGTTTCAGATGTTGTTGTTTTAAGACATGGTTGTTGTACTGTTGGGTGGATAAAGATGGACCTAAAAGATGGACCTGTGTGTTTTTCAGGTCTGATGAGACGTCACTGAAGCTGGATGGAGACGAACGAGCTGCTGATTCTGAACGATTCACCGACCTCAGAGAGGATGAAGAAACGTTGCAGCTGATCCATCTCTATCCTCCTCACTGAGACACCACTTTGTGATTCTCCCACACAGCACTTTCTGAAATCTGACTGTAGTGTATCCAGCAGGAGAGCACCAGAGGAGGGGTCGCTCTCCCGGGACAGACAGATGTGCAATAGATACTATAAGAAAATACACTTTGATCAGAACATCAAACACATCGTCCATCGCCAACTGAAAACCCACATGTTTAGCTTGTATCATTCATTTCAACATAAATACAAATACATTGATGCACTTTAGCCCATAATAATGCACAAGCACTTAGAATGGTTCGGCTTGTTGGAAGCAAACATGTCTGCATTTGTGTCTTTGTGGTTTATTGCATTCATTTTTTGTCGCCTTGGAGGTTTGAAGGAATTCTTCTGCACCTCATCAGAACCTGAAACTCTCTGACAATGTTCTGCTGACTGTGTCCTTAGAGTTTTATACTATAATCAATAATTATAATCATTATAATTATAATCATTATAATAAGGAGGGGTACATTTCATTCAGATGCAAAACCTTACGGGCGTCTTTTTCTTGTAATATCATGATTGCATTATCTTTTATAAATCAGATCTTGAGGCGATTTGCAGAGTTTGTGATTCTATCAGCATTAGCGAACCCTTCTTTGTGAATTCACCCGTCAGTGTTTTCTGTCTCCTTTCCTCTTCCTGTCTCTCCTGCAGTTAATTTTCCCCTGCAGCTAAAATGTTTTTTCCTCATTTGAATTTCAAGACGCTGAGCTCATTTCACTAAAACACACACACACTCTGTAAATCCAGGAAAGTCAGATTTTACTGCTCTGTGCTGCCAATAAAACATCGACCTGCAGACGTTTTACTACAGGACACACTGACAGGTCACTCTCTCTCTCACTCTCATTCTACCTCATGCTCTCTCGTCCATTCAGCTTTAACACAATATTGAATTATCAATATAATTTACTGTGTCTCTCTCTGCAGGAGCTCCATCTCGATATTGACGCCTCAGTGTGATTTACACATGGAGGAAATGAAGGCTGCAGACTTAAGAGCACTGGTGACTGATGCAGGTTTCAAATAAAGGTGAGAGATTGAAGCGTTTCATTACCTCCAATAACTGAACACCTGTAAATCTGCACCTGACGTATAAGAAAACCCTTTTAAATCAGGTTCATGCAGCCGGTATTTATGCACCTCCGTTTCTGCAGCTGGCAGAGCAACCCCCATGCACACGTGTAGATGTACCTTTATTTACTGCATGATAACACACACACACACACACACACACACACACACACACACACACACACACACACACACACACAAAAAAAAACGCCTCGAGGCAGCAATCTCAGAGGTCAGTCTGATGTCATCACTGACATCGAGGATCACAACATAACTCACATCAACACCGACACACACAGAGTGTTTACTGCTGCAGGCTAATGCAATCTGTGTGTGTGTGTGTGTGTGTGTGTGTGTGTGTGTGTGTGTGTGTGTGTGTGTGTGTGTGTGTGTGTGTGTGTGTGTGTGTGTGTGTGTGAGTGAGAGAGAGAGAGTGTGTCAGCTGTAACATATTCTCATGGAAACAGAAATACCACTATCTTTGCTGTGATTGGTCAACCACTTAGAGATGTCCCGCCCACTAAGCTTATCACGTACAATGTGTCGGGGCGCTAGCCAATAGTAGCGTGTGTGTTATTTAGTGATGTCACTATGTAACACTATGACCTTTTCCATTCACAGAACAATTAAAGAACACACTACAGGAAAGAGACCTGAAGAAGCCGAATAGGGCCTCTTCAACGAATGTTAAAAAACATCCGTAATCATAAAAATACCAATATCTGGATCTATATGGCTGTCACAGTAAATAGCTTGTCTGTCTGTCTGTCTGTGTGTGTGTGTGTGTGTGTGTGTGTGTGTGTGTGTATTATAATGAACACAGAATAATAAAATTGGACCCGCTGGATGAATAAAAAATGAATTATATTCCTCCTCCTTCTCCCCTCAGGTGAGAACAGGCTTAATTAAACGGTTCGTGGTCATTGTGTGTGTGTGTGTGTGTGTGTGTGTGTGTGTGTGTGTGTGTGTGTGTGTGTGTGTGTGTGTGTGTGTGTGTGTGTGTGTGTGTGTGTGTGTGTTAATCCAGCATGCTGTATTAAACACTGCCATCTCACGTGCATTTAATTGTCACTGCAGGCACTCAGAGGGAAAACTCACATTTGTATCCTGAACACACACACACACACACACCCTCTTTCATTCTCTCTTTGTCTTAGAGTCTTAGTAATTGTCTTTTAGGCATATTGAATATAATTATTTATAATGAGTTTTAGTTCAGCTATCAGCTTGTTAGCTTAGCTTAGCATAATGAATAGAAAGTAATACAAACCGCTAGCCTGTGTGCTAAAGGATGAACGATAATTCCCTCTGTATCTGCAGCAGTTAATATTAAAGTGCTCAGATCATTATTAGAATTTTTGGGGGGATTATAAGACAATGGGCCCCTGGACACATACATGCAAAAGACCCTCCACCTCTCCAAGAGCCAGACACACACACACACACACACACACACACACACACACACACACTGTTGCTTTGTGTGTCTGTGTGGTCGTTGTGTGTCTCTTTGAGGTCGTTGTGTGTCTCTGTGGTTGTTGTGTGTGTCTGTGTGGTCGTTGTGTGTCTCTTTGCGGTCGTTGTGTGTTGCTGTTTGGTCGTTGTGTGTCTCTTTGTGTGTCTCTGTGTGGTCGTTGTGTGTCTCTTTGTTGTCGTTGTGTTTCTCTTTGTGATCATTGTGTGTCTGTGTGGTCGTTGTGTGTCTCTGTGTGGTCGTTGTATGTCTCTGTGTGGTCTCTGTGTGTCTCTTTGTGGTCGTTGTGTGTCTCTGTGTGGTCGTTGTGTGTCTCTGTGTGGTCATTGTGTGTCTCTTTGTGGTCGTTGTGTGTCTCTTTGTTGTCGATGTGTGTGTCTGTGTGGTTGTTGTGTGTCTCTTTGTGGTCGTCGTGTGTCTCTTTGTGGTCATTGTGTGTCTCTGTGTGGTCGTTGTGTGTCTCTTTGTTGTCGATGTGTGTCTCTGTGTGGTCATTGTGTCTCTTTGTGGTTGTTGTGTGTCTCTGTGTGGTTGTTGTGTGTCTCTTTGTGGTCGTTGTGTGTCTCTTTGTGGTCGTTGTGTGTCTCTGTGTGGTCATTGTGTGTCTCTGTGTGGTCGTTGTGTGTCTCTTTGTGATCGTTGTGTTTGTTGTTGTGTGTCTCTGTGTGGTCGTTGTGTGTCTCTTTGTGGTCATTGTGTGTCTCTGTGTGGTCGTTGTGTGTCTCTTTGTGGTCGTTGTGTGTCTCTGTGTGGTCGTTCTGTGTCTCTGTGTGGTCGTTGTGTGTCTCTTTGTGGTCGTTGTGTGTCTCTGTGTGGTCGTTCTGTGTCTCTGTGTGGTCGTTGTGTGTCTCTTTGTGGTCGTTGTGTGTCTCTTTGTGGTCGTTCTGTGTCTCTGTGTGGTCGTTGTGTGTCTCTATGTGGTCGTTGTGTGTCTCTATGTGGTCGTTGTGTGTCTCTATGTGGTCGTTGTGTGTCTCTATGTGGTCGTTGTGTGTCTATGTGGTCGTTGTGTGTCTCTATGTGGTCGTTGTGTGTCTCTATGTGGTCGTTGTGTGTCTCTATGTGGTTGTTGTGTGTCTCTATGTGGTCGTTGTGTGTCTCTTTGTGGTCGTTGTGTGTCTCTATGTGGTCGTTGTGTGTCTCTATGTGGTCGTTGTGTGTCTCTATGTGGTCGTTCTGTGTCTCTATGTGGTCGTTGTGTGTCTCTATGTGGTCGTTCTGTGTCTCTTTGTGGTCGTTGTGTGTCTCTGTGTGGTCGTTGTGTGTCTCTGTGTGGTCGTTGTGTGTCTCTGTGTGGTCGTTGTGTGTCTGTGTGGTCGTTGTGTGTCTCTTTGTGGTCGTTGTGTGTCTCTTTGTGGTCGTTCTGTGTCTCTATGTGGTCGTTGTGTGTCTCTATGTGGTCTTTGTGTGTCTCTATGTGGTCGTTGTGTGTCTCTATGTGGTCGTTGTGTGTCTCTTTGTGGTCGTTGTGTGTCTCTTTGTGGTCGTTGTGTGTCTCTATGTGGTCGTTGTGTGTCTCTTTGTGGTCGTTGTGTGTCTCTGTGTGGGTCGTTGTGTGTCTCTGTGTGGTCGTTGTGTGTCTCTGTGTGGTCGTTGTGTGTCTCTGTGTGGTCGTTGTGTGTCTCTTTGTGGTCGTTCTGTGTCTCTTTGTGGTCGTTGTGTGTCTCTGTGTGGTCGTTCTGTGTCTCTGTGTGGTCGTTGTGTGTCTCTTTGTGGTCGTTGTGTGTCTCTATGTGGTCGTTGTGTGTCTCTGTGTGGTCGTTCTGTGTCTCTGTGTGGTCGTTGTGTGTCTCTTTGTGGTCGTTGTGTGTCTCTATGTGGTCGTTGTGTGTCTCTATGTGGTCGTTGTGTGTCTCTATGTGGTCGTTGTGTGTCTCTTTGTGGTCGTTGTGTGTCTCTATGTGGTCGTTGTGTGTCTCTATGTGGTCGTTGTGTGTCTCTGTGTGGTCGTTGTGTGTCTCTATGTGGTCGTTGTGTGTCTCTTTGTGGTCGTTGTGTGTCTCTTTGTGGTCGGTGTGTGTCTCTATGTGGTCGTTGTGTGTCTCTATGTGGTCGTTGTGTGTCTCTATGTGGTCGTTGTGTGTCTATTTGTGGTCGTTGTGTGTCTCTTTGTGTCGTTGTGTGTCTCTATGTGGTCGTTGTGTGTCTCTATGTGGTCGTTGTGTGTCTCTATGTGGTCGTTGTGTGTCTCTTTGTGGTCGTTGTGTGTCTCTATGTGGTCGTTCTGTGTCTCTATGTGGTCGTTGTGTGTCTCTATGTGGTCGTTGTGTGTCTCTTTGTGGTCGTTGTGTGTCTCTTTGTGGTCGTTGTGTGTCTCTATGTGGTCGTTGTGGTGTCTCTATGTGGTCGTTGTGTGTCTCTATGTGGTCGTTGTGTGTCCTCTTTGTGGTCGTTGTGGTGTCTCTTTGTGGTCGTTGTGTGTCTCTATGTGGTCCGTTGTGTGTCTCTTTGTGGTCGTTGTGTGTCTCTTTTGGTCGTTCTGTGTCCTCTATGTGGTCGTTGTGTGTCTCTTTGTGGTCGTTGTGTGTCTCTTTGTGGTCGTTGTTGTGTGTCTCTATGTGGTCGTTGTGTGTCTCTTTGTGGTCGTTGTGTGTCTCTATGTGGGCGTTGTGTGGTCTTCTGTGTGGGTCGTTGTGTGTCTCTGTGTGGTCGTTGTGTTGTCTCTGTGTGGTCGTTGTGTGTCTCTGTGTGGGTCGTTGTGTGTCTCTGTGTGGTCGTTGTGTGTCTCTTGTGTGGTCGTTGTGTGTCTCTGTGTGTCGTTGTGTGGTCTCTGTGTGGGGTGTCGTCTGTGTGGTCGTTGTGTGTCTCTGTGTGGTCGTTGTGTGTCTCTGTGTGGTCGTTGTGTGTCTCTTTGTGGTCGTTGTGTGTCTCTTTGTGGTCGTTGTGTGTCTCTTTGTGGTCGTTGTGTGTCTCTATGTGGTCGTTGTGTGTCTCTTTGTGGTCGTTGTGTGTCTCTTTGTGGTCGTTGTGTGTCTCTATGTGGTCATTGTGTGTCTCTATGTGGTCGTTGTGTGTCTCTGTGTGGTCGTTGTATGTCTCTCTGTGGTCGTTCTGTGTCTCTTTGTTGTCGTTGTGTGTCTCTATGTGGTCGTTGTGTGTCTCTTTGTGGTCGTTGTGTGTCTCTATGTGGTCGTTGTGTGTCTCTATGTGGTCGTTCTGTGTCTCAATGTGGTCGTTGTGTGTCTCTATGTGGTCGTTCTGTGTCTCTTTGTGGTCGTTGTGTGTCTCTGTGTGGTCGTTGTGTGTCTCTGTGTGGTCGTTGTGTGTCTCTGTGTGGTCGTTGTGTGTCTCTGTGTGGTCGTTGTGTGTCTCTTTGTGGTCGTTCTGTGTCTCTTTGTGGTCGTTGTGTGTCTCTATGTGGTCGTTGTGTGTCTCTATGTGGTCGTTGTGTGTCTCTTTGTGGTCGTTCTGTGTCTCTATGTGGTCGTTGTGTGTCTCTTTGTGGTCGTTGTGTGTCTCTGTGTGGTCGTTGTGTGTCTCTGTGTGGCCGTTGTGTGTCTCTGTGTGGTCGTTGTGTGTCTCTTTGTGGTCGTTGTGTGTCTCTATGTGGTCGTTCTGTGTCTCTGTGTGGTCGTTGTGTGTCTCTTTGTGGTCGTTGTGTGTCTCTATGTGGTCGTTGTGTGTCTCTATGTGGTCATTCTGTGTCTCTATGTGGTCGTTGTGTGTCTCTATGTGGTCGTTCTGTGTCTCTGTGTGGTCGTTCTGTGTCTCTGTGTGGTCGTTGTGTGTCTCTGTGTGGTCGTTGTGTGTCTCTGTGTGGTCGTTGTGTGTCTCTTTGTGGTCGTTGTGTGTCTCTATGTGGTCGTTGTGTGTCTCTATGTGGTCGTTGTGTGTCTCTTTGTGGTCGTTCTGTGTCTCTATGTGGTCGTTGTGTGTCTCTTTGTGGTCGTTCTGTGTCTCTATGTGGTCGTTGTGTGTCTCTATGTGGTCGTTGTGTGTCTCTTTGTGGTCGTTGTGTGTCTCTCTGTGGTCGTTGTGTGTCTCTGTGTGGTCATTGTGTGTCTCTGTGTGGTCGTTGTGTGTCTCTTTGTGATCGTTGTGTTTGTTGTTGTGGTCGTTGTGTGTCTCTCTGTGGTCGTTGTGTGTCTCTATGTGGTCGTTGTGTGTCTCTGTGTGGTCGTTGTGTGTCTCTGTGTGGTCGTTGTGTGTCTCTATGTGGTCGTTGTGTGTCTCTTTGTGGTCGTTGTGTGTCTCTATGTGGTCGTTGTGTGTCTCTCAGTGGTCGTTGTGTGTCTCTGTGTGGTCGTTCTGTGTCTCTTTGTTGTCGTTGTGTGTCTCTATGTGGTCGTTGTGTGTCTCTTTGTGGTCGTTGTGTGTCTCTATGTGGTCGTTGTGTGTCTCTATGTGGTCGTTCTGTGTCTCTTTGTGGTCGTTGTGTGTCTCTTTGTGGTCGTTGTGTGTCTCTATGTGGTCATTGTGTGTCTCTATGTGGTCGTTGTGTGTCTCTGTGTGGTCGTTGTGTGTCTCTCTGTGGTCGTTCTGTGTCTCTTTGTTGTCGTTGTGTGTCTCTATGTGGTCGTTGTGTGTCTCTTTGTGGTCGTTGTGTGTCTCTATGTGGTCGTTGTGTGTCTCTATGTGGTCGTTCTGTGTCTCAATGTGGTCGTTGTGTGTCTCTATGTGGTCGTTCTGTGTCTCTTTGTGGTCGTTGTGTGTCTCTGTGTGGTCGTTGTGTGTCTCTGTGTGGTCGTTGTGTGTCTCTGTGTGGTCGTTGTGTGTCTCTGTGTGGTCGTTGTGTGTCTCTTTGTGGTCGTTCTGTGTCTCTTTGTGGTCGTTGTGTGTCTCTATGTGGTCGTTGTGTGTCTCTATGTGGTCGTTGTGTGTCTCTTTGTGGTCGTTCTGTGTCTCTATGTGGTCGTTGTGTGTCTCTTTTGTGGTCGTTCTGTGTCTCTATGTGGTCGTTGTGTGTCTCTGTGTGGTCGTTGTGTGTCTCTGTGTGGCCGTTGTGTGTCTCTGTGTGGTCGTTGTGTGTCTCTTTGTGGTCGTTGTGTGTCTCTATGTGGTCGTTCTGTGTCTCTGTGTGGTCGTTGTGTGTCTCTTTGTGGTCGTTGTTTGTCTCTATGTGGTCGTTGTGTGTCTCTATGTGGTCATTCTGTGTCTCTATGTGGTCGTTGTGTGTCTCTATGTGGTCGTTCTGTGTCTCTGTGTGGTCGTTCTGTGTCTCTGTGTGGTCGTTGTGTGTCTCTGTGTGGTCGTTGTGTGTCTCTGTGTGGTCGTTGTGTGTCTCTTTGTGGTCGTTGTGTGTCTCTATGTGGTCGTTGTGTGTCTCTATGTGGTCGTTGTGTGTCTTTGTGGTCGTTCTGTGTCTCTATGTGGTCGTTGTGTGTCTCTTTGTGGTCGTTCTGTGTCTCTATGTGGTCGTTGTGTGTCTCTATGTGGTCGTTGTGTGTCTCTTTGTGGTCGTTGTGTGTCTCTCTGTGGTCGTTGTGTGTCTCTGTGTGGTCATTGTGTGTCTCTGTGTGGTCGTTGTGTGTCTCTTTGTGATCGTTGTGTTTGTTGTTGTGGTCGTTGTGTGTCTCTCTGTGGTCGTTGTGTGTCTCTATGTGGTCGTTGTGTGTCTCTGTGTGGTCGTTGTGTGTCTCTGTGTGGGTCGTTGTGTGTCTCTATGTGGTCGTTGTGTGTCTCTTTGTGGTCGTTGTGTGTCTCTATGTGGTCGTTGTGTGTCTCTCAGTGGTCGTTGTGTGTCTCTGTGTGGTCGTTCTGTGTCTCTTTGTTGTCGTTGTGTGTCTCTATGTGGTCGTTGTGTGTCTCTTTGTGGTCGTTGTGTGTCTCTATGTGGTCGTTGTGTGTCTCTATGTGGTCGTTCTGTGTCTCTATGTGGTCGTTGTGTGTCTCTCTGTGGTCGTTGTGTGTCTCTGTGTGGTCGTTGTGTGTCTCTTTGTGGTCGTTCTGTGTCTCTTTGTGGTCGTTGTGTGTCTCTATGTGGTCGTTCTGTGTCTCTTTGTGGTCGTTGTGTGTCTCTGTGTGGTCGTTGTGTGTCTCTGTGTGGCCGTTGTGTGTCTCTGTGTGGTCGTTGTGTGTCTCTTTGTGGTCGTTGTGTGTCTCTATGTGGTCGTTCTGTGTCTCTGTGTGGTCGTTGTGTGTCTCTTTGTGGTCGTTGTGTGTCTCTATGTGGTCGTTGTGTGTCTCTATGTGGTCGTTCTGTGTCTCTATGTGGTCTTTGTGTGTCTCTATGTGGTCGTTCTGTGTCTCTATGTGGTCGTTCTGTGTCTCTGTGTGGTCGTTCTGTGTCTCTGTGTGGTCGTTGTGTGTCTCTTTGTGGTCGTTCTGTGTCTCTATGTGGTCTTTGTGTGTCTCTATGTGGTCGTTCTGTGTCTCTATGTGGTCGTTCTGTGTCTCTGTGTGGTCGTTCTGTGTCTCTGTGTGGTCGTTGTGTGTCTCTGTGTGGTCGTTGTGTGTCTCTGTGTGGTCGTTGTGTGTCTCTGTGTGGTCGTTGTGTGTCTCTTTGTGGTCGTTCTGTGTCTCTTTGTGGTCGTTGTGTGTCTCTTTGTGGTCGTTGTGTGTCTCTATGTGGTCGTTGTGTGTCTATGTGGTCGTTGTGTGTCTCTTTGTGGTCGTTCTGTGTCTCTATGTGGTCGTTGTGTGTCTCTTTGTGGTCGTTCTGTGTCTCTATGTGGTCGTTGTGTGTCTCTATGTGGTCGTTGTGTGTCTCTTTGTGGTCGTTGTGTGTCTCTCTGTGGTCGTTGTGTGTCTCTGTGTGGTCATTGTGTGTCTCTGTGTGGTCATTGTGTGTCTCTTTGTGATCGTTGTGTTTGTTGTTGTGGTCGTTGTGTGTCTCTCTGTGGTCGTTGTGTGTCTCTATGTGGTCGTTGTGTGTCTCTATGTGGTCGTTGTCTCTATGTGGTCGTTGTGTGTCTCTATGTGGTCGTTGTCTCTGTGTGGTCGTTGTGTGTCTCTCTGTGGTCGTTGTGTGTCTCTCTGTGGTCGTTCTGTGTCTCTTTGTTGTCGTTGTGTGTCTCTATGTGGTCGTTCTGTGTCTCTTTGTGGTCGTTGTGTGTCTCTATGTGGTCGTTCTGTGTCTCTTTGTGGTCGTTGTGTGTCTCTGTGTGGTCGTTGTGTGTCTCTGTGTGGTCGTTGTGTGTCTCTGTGTGGTCGTTGTGTGTCTCTGTGTGGTCGTTGTGTGTCTCTGTGTGGTCGTTGTGTGTCTCTGTGTGGTCGTTGTGTGTCTCTGTGTGGTCGTTGTGTGTCTCTGTGTGGTCGTTGTGTGTCTCTGTGTGGTCGTTGTGTGTCTCTTTGTGGTCGTTCTGTGTCTCTTTGTGGTCGTTGTGTGTCTCTGTGTGGTCGTTCTGTGTCTCTGTGTGGTCGTTGTGTGTCTCTATGTGGTCGTTGTGTGTCCCTATGTGGTCGTTGTGTGTCTCTTTGTGGTCGTTGTGTGTCTCTTTGTGGTCGTTGTGTGTCTCTATGTGGTCATTTTGTGTCTCTATGTGGTCGTTGTGTGTCTCTATGTGGTCGTTGTGTGTCTCTGTGTGGTCGTTGTGTGTCTCTCTGTGGTCGTTCTGTGTCTCTTTGTTGTCGTTGTGTGTCTCTATGTGGTCGTTGTGTGTCTCTATGTGGTCGTTGTGTGTCTCTTTGTGGTCGTTGTGTGTCTCTATGTGGTCGTTCTGTGTCTCTATGTGGTCGTTGTGTGTCTCTATGTGGTCGTTCTGTGTCTCTTTGTGGTCGTTGTGTGTCTCTGTGTGGTCGTTGTGTGTCTCTGTGTGGTCGTTGTGTGTCTCTGTGTGGTCGTTGTGTGTCTCTGTGTGGTCGTTGTGTGTCTCTTTGTGGTCGTTCTGTGTCTCTTTGTAGTCGTTGTGTGTCTCTATGTGGTCGTTGTGTGTCTCTTTGTGGTCGTTGTGTGTCTCTTTGTGGTCGTTGTGTGTCTCTATCTGGTCGTTGTGTGTCTCTATGTGGTCGTTGTTTGTCTCTTTGTGGTCGTTCTGTGTCTCTTTGTGGTCGTTGTGTGTCTCTATGTGGTCGTTGTGTGTCTCTTTGTGGTCGTTGTGTGTCTCTTTGTGGTCGTTGTGTGTCTCTATCTGGTCGTTGTGTGTCTCTATGTGGTCGTTGTTTGTCTCTATGTGGTCGTTGTGTGTCTCTATGTGGTCGTTGTGTGTCTCTATGTGGTCGTTGTTTGTCTCTATGTGGTCGTTGTGTGTCTCTATGTGGTCGTTGTGTGTCTCTCTGTGGTCATTTTGTGCTCATCTTATGTCGTCTTGTGTCTCGTTGTAATCTTTCTTTTGTCTATTTATATCCCTAATTATTATTTGTGTCCTTTTGGTCATTTTGTGTATTTTTGTAATCTTTTTTGGTAATTTCTAATTATTTTTAGTGTTGTTTGTCTGTCTTTGTGGTCGTTGTGTGTCTCTATGTGGTCGTTGTATGTCTCTATGTGGTCGTTGTGTGTCTCTGTGTGGTCGTTGTGTGTCTCTGTGTGGTCGTTGTTTGTCTGTCTTTGTGGTCGTTGTGTGTCTCTATTTGGTCGTTCTGTGTCTCTTTGTGGTCGTTGTGTGTCTCTGTGTGGTCGTTGTGTGTCTCTGTGTGGTCGTTGTGTGTCTCTGTGTGGTCGTTGTGTGTCTCTGTGTGGTCGTTGTGTGTCTCTTTGTGGTCATTCTGTGTCTCTTTGTGGTTGTTGTGTGTCTCTTTGTGGTCGTTGTGTGTCTCTATGTGGTCGTTGTGTGTCTCTATGTGGTCGTTGTGTGTCTCTTTGTGGTCGTTCTGTGTCTCTATGTGGTCGTTGTGTGTCTCTTTGTGGTCGTTCTGTGTCTCTATGTGGTCGTTGTGTGTCTCTATGTGGTCATTGTGTGTCTCTTTGTGGTCGTTGTGTGTCTCTGTGTGGTCGTTGTGTGTCTCTTTGTGATCGTTATGTTTGTTGTTGTGGTCGTTGTGTGTCTCTATGTGGTCGTTCTGTGTCTCTGTGTGGTCGTTGTGTGTCTCTTTGTGGTCGTTGTGTGTCTCTTTGTGGTCGTTGTGTGTCTCTATGTGGTCGTTGTGTGTCTCTTTGTGGTCGTTGTGTGTCTCTGTTTGGTCGTTGTGTGTCTCTATGTGGTCGTTGTGTGTCTCTATGTGGTCGTTGTGTGTCTCTATTTGGTCGTTGTGTGTCTCTATGTGGTCATTGCGTCGTTGTGTGTCTCTATGTGGTCGTTGTGTGTCTCTATGTGGTCGTTGTGTGTCTCTATGTGGTCGTTGTGTGTCTATGTGGTCGTTGTGTGTCTCTATGTGGTCGTTGTGTGTCTCTATGTGGTCGTTGTGTGTCTCTATGTGGTCGTTGTGTGTCTCTATGTGGTCGTTGTGTGTCTCTCTGTGGTCGTTGTGTGTCTCTATGTGGTCGTTGTGTGTCTCTCTGTGGTCGTTGTGTGTCTCTCTGTGGTCGTTGTGTGTCTCTTTGTGGTCGTTGTGTGTCTCTTTGTGGTCACTTTGTGTCTCTTTTGTTTATCCTTCTGCATCAGAATCAGGACCATCTCTGTCGAGCAGCTGAGCCTGATGAGAGTTGAGTTGAGTTCACTGCTGGACTCTGTTTTTACTGTTTGTGGTTTCTACTGTAGCATCTGCTAAACTCATTTACACACACACACACACACACACACACACACACACACACACACACACACACACACACACACACACACACACACACACACACACACACACACACACACACACACACACACACACACACACACACACACACACTGACCTCAGCTGTCGGGCTGCTGGTGATTTAATAAAGCAATTTAATGAGAAAACGTTCATGAGCTTCAGATTTACGGTGGGAAGATCATGCTGTGTGATTGCACAGAATGCATCAGGACATGAGCTAAATGATACGATGAAGACATGTGATTAAACCTTCAAACACTCTTTACTCTCGACTTTTTCTCCTTATATTCTGTAATGAAGTAAGAAAATGTCTCGTTGGACAGGAATCAGCCTCTTTATTTTACAACATAATTAGTCACAAGTCAGTACTTAGGAGGGGAATCAATCTAAAAATAGTCCCTTGTGGATGGTGTCTTATTTATCCTTAACCATTTATGTTATCTTTCCCATTATAGAGGGAGATGTAATTTCCTTCATGCTAGCCCCGGCTTCCAAGGTGAAATCTAGTCAGTGTTTCACTATTAAGCTCTTATCTAAATGTGAATTTCAATCCTTCTGTTTCATGCACATTTTTAATCTGCACATAAAAAAATTGACGGAGGATTGCATGCGCTGATTGTCTGAGTAAATCTTTAAAAGATTACAAAAAAAGTCTATATTCTTGGCTGAAAAGTTGGTTAAGTTAGATGACTGAAATATGGTCTGGCTTTAGCCACCTTTAGCTTAGCGGTGGTGAAGTGAAGTCATGTGACCGTGTTGTAGTTCTTTTATAGCCCAACATTAGCCGCCTTTAGCTTAGCGGTGGTGAACTGAAGTCATGTGACCGTGCTGTAGTTCCTTTATAGCCCAACATTAGCCACCTTTAGCTTAGCGGTGGTGAAGTGAAGTCATGTGACCGTGATGTAGTTCCTTTATAGCCCAACATTAGCCACCTTTAGCTTAGCGGTGGTGAAGTGAAGTCATGTGACCGTGCTGTAGTTCCTTTATAGCCCAACATTAGCAACCTTTAGCTTAGCGGTGGTGAAGTGAAGTCATGTGACCGTGTTGTAGTTCCTTTATAGTCCAACATTAGCAACCTTTAGCTTAGCGGTGGTGAAGTGAAGTCATGTGACCGTGTTGTAGTTCCTTTATAGCCCAACATTAGCCACCTTTAGCTTAGCGGTGGTGAAGTGAAGTCATGTGACCGTGCTGTAGGTCCTTTGTAGCCCAACGTTAGCCACCTTTAGCTTAGCGGTGGTGAAGTGAAGTCATGCGACCGTGCTGTAGCTCCTTTGTAGCCTTACGTTAGCTTTATACTCCTGGTGATTTAATTTAGACAGTTGTGAAGTCTGTATAAGAAGTAGAGGTTTGTTGGTTCAGCTCTGACAGGATAAACATTCCTCAGAATCAGAGCGAGCTGCAGATCTCAGATCAGACGATAAGATCTGTGTCCTGTTCGCTCAGCTTCTTTTTGTTTTGGAAGAAAGACAGAATATTATCTGCGGCTGATCTCTGCTCTCGTCAGACTCTCACTGAGCGTGTGCGAACAGCTCGCTGCGATGATGACACTGATCTCCACGGGTTGTTGGTTTGTCTTTCCGCTGTTGATGCCTGTATTGCAGACATGTGACCATGGAGGGATTACTGAATGGGCCAACTGGGCTGAAACCCAGGGGGCAAGGGGGTCAGGGGCCCCTCAGTGCAGAGTCTATTTTTGAAGTGACTCTTTACATGTCTTATTGGGCAAATGAAACCACAAAGACACTCTAAACCAGTGGTTCTCAACTGGTCAGGCCTCGGGACCCACTTTTTCCTTAGTCAATAAATCGCGACCCGAAATTTTGAACCACTCAAATCTATTCAACAAAAAATCGTGCAGTAAAATATACTCTTTTCAGCATACATTATTAATTAAAGTGAAGTACAGTGCATATATCTCTTATATCCCTTCACATAACTAAAGTATGCTTTAAATAAGGTTTAATGAGATGATGGAATCAAAGATGAACTGTATAACATAAAAAGGCTCACATGCTGAAAACCCAACCCCAGCAGGGGGTCTGGGGGGATTCTCCCCCAGCAGGGGGTCTGGGTGGATACTCCCCCAGGAGATTTTTAGAAATACTAACATATAAACTACCCATTCTGGTACACTCTGAGAAGAAAATAAATACATCTATTACTACCCGACATATTAATAATATTGTATGCCATTGTTTGTTTTTCACTTAGTTCTGACATCTTGCTGCTCCTCACAGAGAGAAGAGCAAAGAGGAGAGAGTCTGTGTGACTTACTTTAAATTGTGGGTAAGGGTAGATAGCTCCCATTGTTCTGTGACCTGTCAATCATCAAACCGGGGGTCATATTTCATTACGTGTTCATTTGTATCTGAAGTTGTACTCATGGATGTATAAAGAATAGTTCTACCGCAAAGTTATTTTCCGTGGGGACTTCCGGCAACACTCTTGATTCTGATTGGCCAGAAGACTTGGAAAAACATCAGCAAAGATGTTTTATTGAGAAGATGATCACTACGTGACAGAAGTTTTCAAAACCGTTCATGGTCTCCGGTACTTCCAGTCCAACGCCTACTGCATGCACAGCGTTAGAAAATCGGGCCTTCAAAATAAAAGTTTGAATTTCCCCCCCCCCCAAAAAAAACACACATCTGCGACCCACTTTTGGGTCGCGACCCACCAGTTGAGAACCACTGCTCTAAACAACCGCAAAGAGATTTAATACCACTACAATGTGTCATAAAACCACCAGAAAGAAACATGCAACAGCCACTTATAAACGTTAACCAACCACAATAAACAGACGTTAAATAATAACAACACACTAAACCACCGCACTGAGACATAAAACCACCAAAATCACAAATAAAACCATCAAATAGAGACATTCAATAATATCAACACACTTAACCACCACAAAGAGATGTAATTCACCCACAAAGACACAAAAAAAAAACAATATGGAAATATAGTGTCTAAATGAGACGACTAAGAAGCATCACGCCCAACATTAGCCACCTTTAGATTAGCGGTGGTGACGTGAAGTCAAGTGACCGTGCTGTAGTTCCTTTATAGCCCAACATTAGCCACCTTTAGCTTAGCGGTGGTGACGTGAAGTCAAGTGACCGTGCTGTAGTTCCTTTATAGTCCAACATTAGCCGCCTTTAGCTTAGCAGTGGTGACGTGAAGTCATGTGACCATGCTGTAGTTCCTTTATAGCCCAACATTAGCCGCCTTTAGCTTAGCGGTGTTGACGTGAAGTCATGTGACCGTGCTGTAGTTCCTTTATAGCCCAACATTAGCCGCCTTTAGTTTAGCGGAGGTGAAGTGAAGTCATGTGACCGTGCTGTAGTTCCTTTATAGCCCAACATTAGCCTCCTTTAGCTTAGCGGTGTTGACGTGAAGTCATGTGACCATGCTGTAGTTCCTTTATAGCCCAACATTAGCCGCCTTTAGTTTAGCGGTGTTGACGTGAAGTCATGTGACCGTGCTGTAGTTCCTTTATAGCCCAACATTAGCCGCCTTTAGTTTAGCGGAGGTGAAGTGAAGTCATGTGACCGTGCTGTAGGTCCTTTATAGCCCAACATTAGCCTCCTTTAGCTTAGCGGTGGTGACGTGAAGTCAAGTGACCGTGCTGTAGTTCCTTTATAGCCCAACATTAGCCTCCTTTAGCTTAGCGGTGGTGACGTGAAGTCAAGTGACCGTGCTGTAGTTCCTTTATAGTCCAACATTAGCCGCCTTTAGCTTAGCAGTGGTGACGTGAAGTCATGTGACCATGCTGTAGTTCCTTTATAGCCCAACATTAGCCGCCTTTAGCTTAGCGGTGTTGACGTGAAGTCATGTGACCGTGCTGTAGTTCCTTTATAGCCCAACATTATCCACCTTTAGCTTAGCGGTGGTGACGTGAAGTCATGTGACCGTGCTGTAGTTCCTTTATAGCCCAACATTAGCCGCCTTTAGTTTAGCGGAGGTGACATGAAGTCATGTGACCGTGCTGTAGTTCCTTTATAGCCCAACATTATCCACCTTTAGCTTAGCGGTGGTGACGTGAAGTCATGTGACCGTGCTGTAGTTCCTTTATAGCCCAACATTAGCCGCCTTTAGTTTAGCGGAGGTGACGTGAAGTCATGTGACCGTGCTGTAGTTCCTTTATAGCCCAACATTAGCCTCCTTTAGCTTAGCAGTGGTGACGTGAAGTCATGTAATCGAGCTGTAGTTCCTTTATAGCCCAACATTAGTTGTTTACAATACAAATCATAAAGTGGTGTTAATATGTGGAGATTATCCTGCTGAACTAAACGTTTGTTTGACACAGATTTTCATTTTTTAAATTAATCCAAAATCCCATGTCCTTTTGTTGAGGGAGCCCTTATGCTAACTTCAGGGTCACAACTAGAAGGAGAGTGGAACATTTAAACCACAACCCTCTAACCTACATTGCTCCAACACACACACACACACACACACACACACACACACACACACACACACACACACAAACACACACACACACACACACACACACACACACACACACACACACACACACAAACAGAGCAGCCCCCCCTCTTACTGTCGTCTGTTTGGGTCTCTGCTCCCTTGTTGAACTTTTTTTGTGTCGAGGTCAGCAGCTCAACTCGGATTATCCCAGTCTGCAGGCGGCTAAAGTATATACTGTTCATACTGTAACACACACACACACACACACACACACACACACACACACACACACACACACACACACACACACACAAACACACACACACACACACACACACACACACACACTCATCTCTGAGCTCAGACTGCAGAAGGATCAGACTCTGAGAGGTCCTGTTTTAAGCGTTCAAACCTTTATATATTCAGTCTATGGTTCAAACACACCAATTACAGTCTACAGAAGCCAACAAATATATATACCTAATAAATATGCTAAACATAAAATACAAATAGCCTACCTTTCATTCATTACCAACTCATTATGTCAGTATGATATATTTAAAATATTTGTCTTACTTATTTTTTTGTATTTCTTTAAACAAGTTTCTCTCTTGTATATCAATAAAGATTATTAATATCTTCAAATCAGCTAATTATTAAATGACTGGTTTGAACTCCTCTAAATGGAAACATAATGTGGCAATATATATATAATTACACTTCATACATATATAATATGTATTACACATACGGATATGTAACACTGGAGGAACTAAAGAGTTAAATCTTACCTCCGATCAGATTATTTCACAGACAAATTTCCTGGCTGGATTTGGTTTGTTGAGTCAGCTGCTTTAACATTAAACCTCAATTTGGTTTCTTAATGTGAAAACCAGAACCGGAAGTGTGATATTTGTCCGCAGCTCCACAGCGCCCCCTGTTGTGTGTCTGCAGCTCTGCACTGTGAGAGCCTGTAGTGGCTCTGCGGCCCCCTGCTGTCTGTCTGCAGCTCTGCACTGAGAGCCTGTAGTGGCTCTGCTGCCCCCTGCTGTCTGTCTGCAGCTCTGCACTGAGAGCCTGTAGTGGCACTGCTGCCCCCTGCTGTCTGTCTGCAGCTCTGCACTGAGAGCCTGTAGTGGCACTGCTGCCCCCTGCTGTCTGTCTGCAGCTCTGCACTGTGAGAGCCTGTAGTGGCACTGCTGCCCCCTGCTGTCTGTCTGCAGCTCTGCACTGTGAGAGCCTGTAGTGGCACTGCTGCCCCCTGCTGTCTGTCTGCAGCTCTGCACTGTGAGAGCCTGTAGTGGCACTGCTGCCCCCTGCTGTCTGTCTGCAGCTCTGCACTGTGAGAGCCTGCAGTGGCTCTGCTGCCCCTGCTGGACCATACAGGGAAGCAAAGATTAAAAGTTTTCATGCGCACAATATTTACAATTTAGTTGTTGGTAGAGAGAGATCTTGTACTTGAGTAGAAGTAGAAGTACTCAGATCTTGTACTTGAGTAAAAGTAGAAGTACTCAGATCTTGTATTTGAGTAAAAGTAGAAGTACCAGAGTGTAGGAATACTCTGTTACAGTAAAAGTCCTGCATTCAAAATGTTACTCAAGTAAAAGTACAAAAGTATTAGCATCAAAATATACTTAAGGTACCAGTATACTTATATTTTATAACTCTTACTAAACTTTTTTCAGTATTTATCTCATATTACATCAGTTTATATTTGATATCCTTTTTTTTACTGTAACTGTGTTGAACGAAGGATTTGGATT